>NC_091302.1:42729742-42814742 GCF_038502225.1 Cherax quadricarinatus | reverse complement strand
CAAGACCTGTGTGTGTTTCTACAGTGTTCCAAGATATGCCAAGATGGGTGTGTGTTTCTACAGTGTTCCAAGACGTGTGTGTGTTTCTACAGTGTTCCAAGACGTGTGTGTGTGTGTTTTAAGACGTGTGTGTGTGTGTGTGTGTGTGTGTGTGTTTCTACAGTGTTTCAAGACGTGTGTGTTTCTCAGTGTTCCAAGATGTGTGTGTACAGTGTTAAGAGTGTTGTGTTTCTGTGTTCCAAGACGTGTGTGTTTCTACAGTGTTCCAAGACTGTGTGTGTGTGTGTGTGTTTTACAGTGTTTCAAGCCGTGTGTGTGTGTTTCAGTGTTCCAAGACGTTGTGTGTGTGTGAGCTGTGTAGACGTGTGTGTGTGTGTGTGTGTGTGTGTTTCTACAGTGTTCCAAGACGTGTGTGTGTGTTTCTACAGTGTTTCAAGACGTGTGTGTGTTTCTACAGTGTTCCAAGACGTGTGTGTGTGTGTTTCTACAGTGTTTCAAGACGTGTGTGTGTGTGTGTGTGTTTCTACAGTGTTCCAAGACGTGTGTGTTTCTACAGTGTTCCAAGACGTGTGTGTGTGTTTCTACAGTGTTCCAAGACGTGTGTGTGTGTGTGTGTGTGTTTCTACAGTGTTCCAAGACGTGTGTGTGTGTTTCTACAGTGTTTCAAGACGTGTGTGTGTGTGTGTGTGTGTGTTTCTACAGTGTTCCAAGACGTGTGTGTTTCTACAGTGTTCCAAGACGTGTGTGTGTTTCTACAGTGTTCCAAGACGTGTGTGTGTACAGTGTTCCAAGACGTTGTGTGTTGTGTTTCTACAGTGTTCCAATACGTGTGTGTGTGTGTTTCTACAGTGTTCCAAGACGTGTGTGTGTGTGTGTGTTTCTACAGTGTTCCAAGACGTGTGTGTGTGTTTCTACAGTGTTTCAAGACGTGTGTGTGTTTCTACAGTGTTCCAAGACGTGTGTGTGTGTGTGTTTCTACAGTGTTCCAAGACGTGTGTGTGTTTCTACAGTGTTCCAAGACGTGTGTGTGTTTCTACAGTGTTCCAAGACGTGTGTGTGTTTCTACAGTGTTCCAAGACGTGCGTGTGTGTTTCTACAGTGTTCCAAGACGTGTGTGTGTGTGTGTGTGTTTCTACAGTGTTCCAAGACGTGTGTGTGTGTGTGTGTTTCTACAGTGTTCCAAGACGTGTGTGTTTCTACAGTGTTCCAAGACGTGTGTGTGTTTCTACAGTGTTCCAAGACGTGTGTGTGTGTTTCTACAGTGTTCCAAGACGTGTGTATGTGTGTTTCTACAGTGTTCCAAGACGTGTGTGTGTGTTTCTACAGTGTTTCAAGACGTGTGTGTGTGTGTGTTTCTACAGTGTTCCAAGAGTGTGTGTTTCTACAGTGTTCCAAGACGTGTGTGTGTGTTTCTACAGTGTTTCAAGACGTGTGTGTGTTTCTACAGTGTTCCAAGACGTGTGTGTGTGTGTTTCTACAGTGTTCCAAGACGTGTGTGTGTGTGTGTGTGTGTGTGTGTGTGTTTCTACAGTGTTCCAAGACGTGTGTGTGTGTGTTTCTACAGTGTTCCAAGACGTGTGTGTGTGTGTGTGTGTGTTTCTACAGTGTTCCAAGACGTGTGTGTGTGTGTTTCTACAGTGTTCCAAGACGTGTGTGTGTGTGTGTTTCTACAGTGTTCCAAGACGTGTGTGTGTGTGTTTCTACAGTGTTCCAAGACGTGTGTGTATGTGTTTCTACAGTGTTCCAAGACGTGTGTGTGTGTGTTTCTACAGTGTTTCAAGCCGTGTGTGTGTGTGTTTCTACAATGTTTCAAGCCGTGTGTGTGTTTCTACAGTGTTTCAAGCCGTGTGTGTGTGTTTCTACAGTGTTTCAAGCCGTGTGTGTGTGTGTTTCTACAGTGTTTCAAGCCGTGTGTGTGTGTGTGTGTGTTTCTACAGTGTTTCAAGCCATATATCTCAAAAGCTTTATCACGAGCATTCCAGTGCCATAGTTATTTATTTCGCTTGAAATATATTATAAGTAATTATCTGTTTACGATTTTGAGGGCGAGTCTCCCCTCCGTCAGGTCCCAGACCAGACGTCTTATATCAGAAAATATTAAGAAGAAAATAAGAGAGCTATTAAGGAGAAGTAAAGTGTATACTAAATGTGAGCAGAGATTTGTCAAGATTTGCCTCTCATTTTACAGGCTTACGAGAGTGGAACACCATCGATCATGCAAGAGTGCAAAGCGTTTACAAGGCTACCGTTTCACAAGCGCCTAGCAAGAGAGTAGTACCTTCCCCTGGATGGTTGCTGTCTATCAACCTACTGTCTATGTTTCCCACTTATGACATGACGGTAGTACCTCCCTGGATGGTTGCTGTCTATCAACCTACCTATGTTTCATACTCTTATGACAGAAGCTAGTACCTTCCTGAATAGTTACTATCAACCAGTTTATTACTGGACTGACCACCTCAAAACTTTAAGGGTGATGGACTGATTACATCGTCTTCAAGTCTCTTCTGCTTCTATCAACTTTTCTGTACTCGACTGAAGAAGCCTAATGTGTAGGCGAAACGTTTCGAAATAAAGATACCTAACTGTTGCATATGTCTTACCTAACAACAGTTTATTACTATCTGTTTTCCGCTTATGACAAGACGGTAGTACCTCCCTGGATGATTACTATCAACCTACTACCTATATTTCATGCACATGACAGGAAGGCACTATCCCCAAGTTACTGCTGTCTATAAACCTACAACCTGACTGATCAGACACTTCCTGGGGGTAGACAACCAGTTGATTCAACATTTCAGCACGGTGGCGAGGGCGAAGACCAGCGTAGTTGTGAGAATCAGAACCAGCCAGCACAACCTACCTTAAGAAATGTTACCCACATCACTCACCTGAAAAACAAAACAAATAATTATATATTTTTGTTATTGCTGCGTATACTATACAAGCATTAACCTAATGCAAGATCAACCTGACTATTCTTACCAGCAGCAAATAAAGTTTACATTAATCATTATCAATATAGACTTAGTACATTATTTTATTCATCCGACGACCTGATCCCCAGGTTACTTGAGTCAGAGGCAACAATATAATCACTCAATCAGGCCTGATCATGGACCAGGCCGCGGGGGCGTTGACCTCCAGAACAGCCGCCAGGTAGTTATACTGTCGCTCTGGTCTGAGTAGACTGGGGGATCAGTACTCAAATGGATAGAGGTCTTACGAGTACAATGTTTACCTTCTATATCAGGGAGGTAAGCTTAAAACAGCAGTTTTTTTTAAGGATCTAGAGAAAGTGTGTAGTGGGAGAAATGGCGAGGGAAACCCCAGTTTTTGAAGAAAGGATATCCCTCTGAAACAACCTAACAGGCTACTATAACAACTTAATAGGCTATTGCTAGATAGTAACTACCTGCTCATACCTGCTGGAGATTTCTGAAACATCGCGGATAGATAAAACACTGCAAAGGAACACAGTGGACAGAATAAGACAAAATTGTGTTTAAATGATGAAATAACTCGCGTGTGTGTTTTAGATGCACACAGAATTAAGACAAACACCAGAACCTGATATACTAAACATCAAGGTCACGAATGTATGAGGCAACTGAACCCTTCGTCAATGTTGCCAACATGATGGAGCCTTCTACATAGTGTATCACTGTACTTGCACCAGAGAGATGGAGTTGCAATTCTGCTCAAGTTTTTTTTCAGCTCAAGAAAAGCTACAAATTAGGCAACGATATATTACAAATTACGATCATTCTGAAGTGATTGTAACTGTTATCGAGTTTTAAAGATTCTTGAGCACTAGTCCATTATTTAGTTGATATGCAGGCTACTGCCGATGTTCCATATTCTTGCGTGCACTGACGAGGGTGTTCAACTAGCGAAAAGTTGAAGCCGCAGTTTCTCCCCCACATTTCAAGACTTTCAGGGTTAATGCTTTAATGTTTCGACCAGTAGGACCATTAGTAACAGCAGCAGCAGCAGCAACAGCTAAACAGCACCGAGACATCCCCCCCCACCAGAAGCAGCAACGCCATCACTAACAGTGAGAGCAAGAATGCCAGCAGGACCACCGCCAACAGTAGGCTCAGGAACAATAGCAGCACCACCACCACCACTCGCAGCACCGCCTAACAGGAGCCAACAGATGTAGCAGAACCACTCAGGTGTAGAACTAATAGCAGCAGCACTAGAACTATCAGCCCCTACAAAAGAAAGAGCTAGACCACCACTAGCAGCACTTTACCACAGCGCTAGCAGCAGCAGCAGCAGCAGCAGCAGCAGCAGCAGGCCTCGCGCAGTGCTTACACAGCGCACTTGTCTCCCCCAGCGAGGGCGTGGTAAGTTGCCGTCCCAACGAACCGTAGCTTGAACCCTGGTCTACCTTCCTCACCCACATTTATTAAAGCTAACTCTAAAGATATCCAAGGAGAGGCTCTCTCTCTCTCTCTGAGAGAGAGAGAGAAATAGAGAGAAAGAATTCCTCCCCCGCCTCTGAGACCTGTTGCCACATCTACCCACACAAAACACCGGCACCACCGCCCTCCCTCCCTTTCCCTGTCTGTCTCTCTCTCTCTCTCTCTCTCTGTCTCTCTCTCTCTCTCTCTCTCTCTCTCTCTCTCTCTCTCTCTCTAGATCGATTCATTTCACACTCTCTCTCGCACACTTCTTCGTCTGCTGGCATGTTCTGGTGATCACAGCGTCATCCATGGCTGCCTGGCAGACACAAGTACTGCAAGAGATGGCAGCTACTGAGAGATACCTCTCCCATCACGGTGAGCTACCGCGCTCTGTCAGCCCCACCCACCTCCACCTCTGATAGGTCATTATTGACGGAGATCACGACACCTGTACGCCTTGTGACGTGTGAAGGGGTAGTGGGGAGCACCGCCCCCGCCGTCGCCCCATCTAGAGGTCAACCAACACCACCTGAAGTTTACCCGGCGACTGTTTCGGGGGGGGGGGGTTACCCCCACGGGGCCCCGGCTCCAGGCCAGGCCTCTCGGTGGATGCCTTAATCGGCCAGGCTATGGCTGCTTGCCGCACGCAGACCAACGAAGCATCACAGCCCGGGTGATCAGGAACTAACTTGAACTATCACGTTACCACTAGAGGCCAGTCAGGGGTCTGTTGCTGATCCTCCTTATGTATGGAGGGAGGATAATGAGTCTTGGTTCCTACATACTTACTGTGTCATCTCTTAGTGTACTCATGGCAGCCCTAATTTTCATTAGAGGTATTTGACACCGTCTGCCGAGTTTCTTTCATAGGGAATGATTTGTATATGTAAATTAGAGACCCCTCTCGAGATTTCCAGGTGTAGCTTATAATGTATCTTTATCGCCTACATTCCAAGGAGTATAGATCGAGGAACCTCAAACGTTTCCAAAAATTTGTGACCAAATTTATGCTATAGTAATGAAGGTTCTAAGTACATTCCCCAGAGAGGTAATTTCACCTGCCTTAAAGTGGGTTGTTAGAATACAACATTGTCTCACCCTCAGGAGTAAACAACGACCTCATTATTATGACTGTCTTGGCATCTCTTGTTGTGAAGGTTCTAGTTATCCAGCTTATCACTTTCCTAGAGAGTGCAGATTCAGGGCCCTCAGTCTATCCTTATTGGGAAGATTTCTGATACATGGGATCAACTTTATCCTCCTCTGTACGTTTTCCAGTACATTTATATCCATTCTGTAATACTGTGACCAAAACTGTGCAGCGCAATCTAAGTGAGGCCCAACCAAAGATCATTATTGAGTTTATATGGCATGGTTATTTACCTGTCCAACGTTCAGAACTTTGCATTTGTCTATATTAAACTGCATCTGCCACTACTCCGACCACTACATCAGTCTATTCAGATCTTTCTGGAGTGCTCTAATGTCCTCATTACAATGAACTGGACGGCCTATTTTGGTGTCATCAGCAAATGTGCTTATGTCGCAGTATTACGTGTTTTTGTCGTAGTATTTTGGTTGGAAACAGCAGATATTACAGGGATACCTCAGGGATATGTTTAAAAGACAATATTCAAAATAAAGTTGCTAGTAATGGCAAAGCAACTGATCAACAAACAGAGAGAGATAGTAGAGGGCAACGAGTGACTAGCTCCCTTAAGGTTTACTATACAAATAGTAGGAGTCTAAGAAATAAGATAGATGAGCTAAGATTACTTGCAAGTGTAGGTAATATAGATAGTATTGCTATAACAGTGACCTCGTTCAACTTTAAGGATAGAGAAATGCCTTCTGAATGCAGCATACAGGGTTATAAACTATTCCACACTGATAGGGTCAACAGGATGGGTGGTGGAGTGGTGATGTGTCAGGTAATTTAAATTGTTAGACAAGATGTAAGATTAAAAACATGGGACACAGGATCTGGTTGGCTACAATTTCTCGAAGGTCGTGAAAAAATTAATTCTGGGTGTGATATATAGGCCCCCAAACCTTGATAGGGAGTGCAGTAAGCTGCTATGGGACGAAATTCATAAGGCGTCTAGATATGAAAATGTGTTAATGAGAAATTTCAACTTTAGACAAATTGATTGGAACAATGTGACAGTAAATCTTGAGTCTAGTGACTTTCTTGATACGGTTCAAGACTGCTTTTTAAAACAGTTTGTGACAGAACCAACTAGAGGAAACAATCTGCTTGACTTGGTTCTTGCCAACAAAGAATCACTTGTTAATAATCTTGAGGTTAGTGATGAGCTAGGGGAAAACGATCACAAATCACTTAGTTACAATATATCATGGAATTACCTAGATAACTGCAATCAAGTCGTTGTCCCAGATTTCCACTTGGCCGACTTCATGGGTATGAGATATTACCTGGGTGGTCTAAATTGGGATGACCTGACTGTGTCAAGTAGGTAGGGTTGGTTGCCAATGTTACGTATTTCGGAGCATAGTTCTAGCTGTTCAGTCAACTTTTGTTCCGATTAGGGAAATTAAATATAAGAAAAATGATCCCAAATGGATAAACAATGAATTAAAACATCTCACTGATCAAAAGAGAGACATATAGAAGCGTATCAAAAGAGGGGATGGGCAGTTAAGAAATCAATATATTCAATTAGAGAGAGAAATAAGAAAAAGGAATAAGAAAAAGGAATAAGAAAAGCAAAAAGGGATTATGAGGCAAAAGTCGCAAGGGATTTGAAGACTAACCCAAAGAGGTGCTTTAAGGCATACAAAAGTAAGATTAGGGACAAGACAGGCCCACTTAAGAGTAACTCAGGTCAGATCACTAACAGTGATAAGGAAATGTGTGATGAACTTTTCAATACCTACTTCCTCTCAGTTTTTACTCAGGAAGATACTAGCTAAACTCCAGAACTAATAAATTATGTAGAACAGGACGATAATAAACTATGCACGATTAGGGTAACTAGTTACATGGTCCTCAGACAAATAGAGAAATTAAAACCTAACAAATCCCCAGGCCCTGATGAACTGTTTGCAAGGGTTTTAAAGCAATGTAAAGAGGAACTTAGCAAACATTTGGCTTATGTTTTCAACATATCACTACAAACTGGCATAGTGCCAGACAAGTGGAAAATGGCTAATGTAATATTTACAAGGCAGATAACAGGTCCTTAGCTTCGAACTATAGTACCTCCATAGTTGGTAAGTTTATGGAATCAATAATTGCTGAAGCAATTCGTAGCCATTTTGAAAGGCATAAATTGATTAATCTCTTCACGGTTTTACAAAGGGGCGTTCCTGTCTTACGAATTTACTAACTTTATTCACTAAGGTGTTTGAGGAGGTAGATCATGGTATTGAATACGATATTGTGTATATGGACTTCAGTAAGGCTTTCGACAGAGTTCCACATCAGAGGCTGTTGAGGAAACTTAAGGCACACGGAATAGGAGAAATTTTTTCCTGGGTAGAGGCATGGTTGACAAATAGGAAGCAGTTTGCATAAATGGGGAGAAATCAGAATGAGGGCACGTCACAAGCAGTGTTCCACAGGGGTCGGTGTTGGGCCCTTTGTTGTTCATAATCTACATAAACGACATAGATCAGGGAATAAATAGCGACATAACCAAATTTGCTGATGACACCAAAATAGGCCGTCCAGTTCATTCTAATGAGAACGTACGAGCACTCCAGGATGATTTGAATAGACTGATGCAGTGGTCGGAGAAGTGGCAGATGCAGTTAATATAGACAAATGCAAAGTTCTTAACGTTGGACAGGATAATAACCATGCCACATAAACTAAATAATGTAGATCTTAATATTACGGATTGCATTTAGGAGTTCTGGTTAGCAGTAATCTAAACCAAGACAACAGTGCATAAGTGTTCGCAATAAAGCTAACAGAATCCTTGGCTTTATAGCAAGAAGTATAAATAATAGAAGTCCTCTGGTAGTTCAACTCTATATATCCTTGGTTATGCCTTATTTTGATTATGCTGCACAGTTTTTGGTCACCGTATTACAGAATGGATATAAATGCTCTGGAAAACGTACAAAGGAGGATGACCAAGTCGATCCCATGTATCAGATATCTTCCCTATGAGGATAGACTGAGGGCTCTGAATCTGCACTCTCTAGAACGGTGTAGAATTAGGGGGGATATGATTGAGGTGTATAAATGGAAAACAAGGATTAATAAAGGGGATGTAAATAGCGTGCTAAAAATATCTTACATAGACAGGACTCGCAGCAATGGTTTTAAATTGGAAAAAATCAGATTCAGGAAGGATATAGGAAAGCACTGGTTTGGTAATAGAGTTGTGGATGAGTGGAACAAACTCCCGAGTACCGTCACAGAAGCTAAGACCTTGTGTAGTTCTAAAAATAGGTGTGGGTGGGTGTGAGTTGGACCTGACTAGCTTGTGCTACTAAGACGGATGCCATGCTCCTCCCATAAGTGACGTGTCTGACCTCACTAGGTCAAGGCATTGGCTTAAACCGGTGGGAGAACCGGACCTGCCTCGCATAGGCCAGTAGTCCTGTGCGAGGCACACTGGCCCCTGTAAAACACCGCTTGTGACGTGCCCTCACTCTGATTTCTCCCCATTTATGCAAACTCTCTGCTTCCTATTTGTCAACCATACCTCTACCCAGGAAAAAATTTCTCCTCCTATTCCGTGTGCCTTAGTTTTCCTCAATAGCCTTAAAAGCCTTACTGAAGCTCATATACACAATATCATATTCATTACTATGATCTACCTCCTCAAATACCGTAGTGAAAAGAGTTAGTAAATCCGTAAGGCAGGAACGCCCCTTTGCAAAACCGTGTTGAGATTCATTAATCAATTTATGCCTTTCAAGATGGCCACGAATTGCCTCGGCAATTATTAATTTCATAAAATTTCCCACTTGGAGGTAAGTCTTATTGGGTTATAGTTCGAAGCTAAGGACCTGTCTCCTGCTATGTAAATAGGTATTACATTTGCCATTTTCCATTTGGCACTATCCCAGTTTGAAGTGATATACTGAAAAGATTAGCCAAATATTTGCCAAGTTCCTCTTTACATTCCTTTAAAACCCTTGCAAACAGTTCATCTGCACCTGGGGATTTGTTAAGAAAGTGAAACTTGTCCTCACTGAACATCATGTTGTCGTCAGCAGCCCAATGGAAGACTAGGTCAGCTTGGAGGTTTACTGTGTCATCAACGGATGACATATAGATTCTAGTTTCGTCTGCTAAGGATGTTACGGTGTTATGCCACTGTATGTTGGAGAACAGGGGGCCAGTACTGTGCCTTGAGGAACAGAGTTTTTGACTATAGCAGCCTCTGATTTCACTCTGTTAATTATTACACTCTGGATTGTATTCTTTAGAAAATTAAATGACAATCTGCTCATTTTTCTAGTTATTTCTTCTGTACGCATTTTAAGTGCTATTGGGCTCAAGTGTTCGCATCGCTATTGGGCCGTGCGGACGTGCTGCGCAGTAGCTCCTGATTGAGTTGGCTTTTGCGCAGTGTTGACGTGTACTTAGCTCTGTGAAGATCTGTTTGCGCGCTCTCTACGAATTGAAGCAAGATGCCCTCCATCGAGCAACTTTACCAACAGCTTAAGGAAGAATTGAGGTTGGCGAAGGTGGAAATTCAGCGACTGACCGAGGAAAACAAGAAGATTCGTAGTAGTCCTCCTGTTTTGAGTCCTCAGGTCAAGAAGGGAAACTGGTCAGTGGCTGGACAGCAGGGAACGAAGTTGACGATCAAGAAGACGAATGGAAAGGTAGAAACGATGAAGAAGAAAGAGACTGCTGTGGAAACTGTGTGGAAACATCTAATACATTCTCAGTGCTACCCGACGAATGTGAGTCGACTACTGGGAACATCACGACGAACGACACCAAGGAAGGTAAGAATATTGTTGTTGTTGGGGATAGCCAAGTTAGGTATATGGATAGGGCGTTCTGCTTGAAGGACAGGAGTAGGAGACAGAGTTTGCTTTCCTGGGGCTGGGATGGAGGATATTGTTAGCCGTCTGGATGACATCATGAGAGGTAATGGGAGCAATCCTATTATCTGTCTCAGTGCTGGAGGCAACGATGTTGGCAGACGTAGGAGTGAAGACCTGATTAGCAGGTATAGGTCAGCAATAGAAATAATTAGGAGTAAGGGTGGGAACCCTGTCATATGTGGTATTTTGCCAAGGAGAGGAGCTGGAAATGAATGGTTGTCCAGGGCAATTGGTGTCAATTGCTGGCTGGACAAATACTGTAAGGAAAATGCAGTAACATTCGTTGACAACTGGGACCTCTTCTATGGCAGAAATGACATGTATGCCAGGGATGAGGTTCACTTATCTAGGTCTGGGGTGGTAGCACTGGCAACTGCAGTGGAGGGAGCAGTTAGGACTTTAAACTAGGAATAGTTAGTGGTATGGGTTTTGGAAGGAAAACAGTGAAGTCCCAGTGTAGTAATATTACGAGTTCTAGGGGAACTAGTAATAAGCAGAACGAGGTAGATATTGAAAAGCCAGGGACTTTGGGTGATAAGGACAGTAATAGGTTTAGTAGAAAAACAGAAATGAGCAGGAAGGGTAAAGAGAAAGGAGAGTCTTTCAATGTTTATTATGCTAATTGCCGTAGTGCTAGGAATAAGATGGACGAGTTGAGATTAGTTGCTAGTGCACGTAACATTGATGTATTTGCCTTAACTGAGACGTGGTTTAATTAAAAAAGTCGGGACATGCCTGCGGAATGTCATATTCAGGGTTTTAAATTGTTCCAAGTAGATAGAAGTATCGGGAAGGGGGGGGGGTGGCATTGTATGTCCGAGATCGCTTGAACTGTTTCATAAAAATGGGTATTAAGTCTGAAGTAACACATACAGAGTTTGTTTGGATAGAATTTTCAGAGGGGCATGAAAAACTGATTTTAGGAGTGATATACCGTCCCCCAAACTTAGATAGGGACCAAGGGAGACTACTATGGGAGGAAATTGTTAAGGCCACAAGGCACGATAATGTAGTAATTCTAGGAGACTTTAACTTTAGTCATATTGATTGGAATTTCTTGACTGGGAATTTAGAATCATACGACTTCTTAGAAGTAGTTCAGGATTGTTTTTTGAAGCAGTTTGTGACAGAACCTACAAGGGGAAATAACCTGCTTGACTTAGTTATGGCAAACAATGAATCCCTTGTTAATAATTTAGAAATTTCAGAGGAACTGGGTGCTAGCGACCACAAATCAATTACATTTAGCATTGAATGGAAGTACGATAGTAGCGATAACTCAGTAACAGTCCCAGATTTTCGCTTAGCAGATTACGATGGGCTTAGAGAACACTTATCATCTGTTGACTGGGGTAACGAAGTGAGCTATCAATATGACAGTTTTCTGAACACTATACATGCTGCTCAAAGAACGTTTATCCCATATAAAGAAATTAGATCAAATAGAAATGACCCAAAATGGATGAATAATAGGATCAAATATCTACTAGGGCATCAGAAAGGAATTTATAGGCGTATCAAAAGAGGTGAGGGTCATCTTATGAATCAGTATATTTACATTAAGAGGGACATTAAAAAGGGGATAAGAAAAGCTAAAAGGGACTATGAAATTAAAGTTGCTAGGGTTTCTAAAACTAACCCAAAAAGTTTTTTCCAGGTCTATAGAACAAAAGTTAGAGATAAGATAGGTCCCCTTAAAAATAACTATGGGCACCTTACTGACAAAGAGAATGAAATGTGCTCGATTTTTAATAATTATTTTCTCTGTTTTTACACAGGAAGACACTAACAATATTCCAGTAATTAATTTTTATAGTGGGCTAGAAGAAGATAAATTATGTAACATCACAGTCACTAGTGAAATGGTTGTGAAGCAGATAGACAGACTGAAGCAAAATAAGTCGCCGGGTCCTGACGAGGTTTTTTCAAGGATTCTTAAGGAATGCAAAATGGAACTCTGTGAACCATTAACTAATATTTTTAATTTATCTCTTCAAACAGGTGTAGTGTCTGATATGTGGAAGATGGCTAATGTAATTCCTATTTTTAAAACAGGGGACAAGTCGTTACCGTCAAATTACTGCCCAATAAGCCTGACCTCAATTGTAGGCAAATTACTAGAGTCAATTATAGCTGAGATTATAAGAAGCCATCTCGATAAGCATAGCTTGATTAATGATACTCAGCATGGATTCACAAGAGGCCGGTCTTGTCTAACTAATTTATTAACTTTCTTCAGTAAAGCTTTTGAGGCTGTTGACCACGATAAAGAATTTGATATTATTTACTTAGATTTTAGTAAGGCTTTTGATAGAGTTCCGCACCATAGACTGTTAAAGAAAGTGACAGCTCATGGCATTGGGGGAAAAAGTGCTCTCGTGGATCGAGTCATGGCTCACTGACAGGAAGCAGAGAGTGTCCATAAATGGGGTTAAATCCGAGTGGGGATCTGTAACAAATGGCGTTCCACAGGGATCAGTCTTGGGCCCGTTGTTGTTTATAATATATATCAATGATCTTGATGAGGGAATTACTAGTGATATGAGCAAATTCGCCGATGACACAAAGATAGGTAGGATAATTGATTCAAACGTAGATGTTATGGAACTTCAGGAGGATTTAAACAAACTCTATTCTTGGTCAGAAAATTGGCAGATGCAGTTCAATGTAGATAAATGCAAGGTTCTGAAGCTTGGGAGTGCCCATAACCCTAGTACTTATAAGTTAAATGATGTAGAACTTAGCCATACAGATTGCGAAAAGGACTTGGGGGTTATGGTGAGCAGCAACCTTAAACCAAGACAGCAATGCCTAAGCGTACGTAATAAGGCAAATAGATTACTGGGATTTATATCAAGAAGTGTAAGCAACAGAAGTCCAGAGGTCATACTGCAGCTTTATACATCATTAGTAAGGCCTCACCTAGATTATGCAGCTCAGTTCTGGTCTCCATATTACAGAATGGACATAAATTCGTTAGAAAACATTCAGCGTAGGATGACTAAATTAATACATAGCATTAGAAATCTTCCTTATGAAGAAAGATTGAAGACTCTTAAGTTACATTCACTTGTTAGACAAAGAATGAGGGGAGACCTGATCGAAGTGTATAAGTGGAAGATAGGTATTAATAAAGGGGATATTAATAAGGTCTTGAGGATGTCTCTCCAAGAGAGAACCCGCAGTAATGGATTTAAATTTGATAAGTTTAGATTTAGAAAGGACATAGGAAAGTATTGGTTTGGAAATAGGGTAGTTGATGAGTGGAACAGTCTACCTAGTTGGGTTATTGAGGCTGGGACTTTGGGTAGTTTCAAATTTAGGTTGGATAAGTACATGAGTGGGAGGGGTTGAATTTGAGTGGGACTTTCACATCAGAGCTTATTTCTTGGGTGGCATTGAAAATTGGGTTGGGCAAATGTTTTGTTAGTGGGATGAATTGTAAAGGACCTGCCTAGTATGGGCCAACAGGCCTCCTGCAGTGTTCCTCCTTTCTTATGTTCTTATAGCATGATCGCACTTGTCAAAGGATTTAGGAAAGCAACATGTAGCATGTCTTCCACTCCATCTAAGACCATATCATAATGGTCTAGCAACTGCTAGGGACAGGAGCTACCTACCCTCAACCTATGCTGCCCTGGACTGTGCAATTGTTGTGATTCCATGTGTACAGTAATCTTGCTTGCAAGACACACTCAAAGATTTTTATAATATAGAACGTCTGTGCTACCGGTCTGTCGATTGTTTTTACTACTGCTTTACTGTCACCTTGATGGACTGAGGCAATATCAGCGGTTTTAAGCAGCTGTGAGATGACTACAGTGTCCAGACTTCTCCTTCGTAGAATATTCATGGGGTGAGATAATGGTTCCTTGCAGTTCTTGATGAATATGGAGTTCTCGACTCACAGTCTGGGGAAAACTGGTGGAGGCAAACGCAATATACAGTTTCAAGAGTAGATATGACTTTCAAAGCCCGAAAATCAACATTGCCGGTCAAAATGATCTATGATTGGGGACCAGAAGCTTATACAAATCGGTGGGTACAGAGATGGAGGAGCAGCAGCAGCGGCGAAAGTGCAAGAGCACGGTTAAAACAGTCAGCAAGATAGAGCAGAAAACAGAGAGAAGAGCAGAAGAGTCAGAATGCAATGTGTAGGGCTGAGATGAGAAGCCCAGCGATAGACTGACAATGACATAATACAGAAACGCATATCCAAGCAACAGTGCCAGAAGTTGCCATGCAACTGTCAGAAGTTGCCATGCAACTGTGTCAGATGCTGCCATGCAGCAGTGTTAGATGCTGCCATGCAGCAGTGTTAGATGCTGCTATGCAGCAGAGTCAAATGCTGCCATGCAGCAGTGTCAGAAGAAGATGAGAGTAAAGCAGCAGGCAATAAGACTGGAGGAGGAAGCAAGTAAGCTCATACACAACCTTGGAAGTTTCCAAGGAACTGAACAAACAACTTAATAGACATCAGAAGAAATAAGAACAACAAAGTAACCAAGAGAGAGAGAGAGAGAGAGAGAGAGAGAGAGAGAGAGAGAGAGAGAGAGAGAGAGAGAGAGAGAGAGAGAGAGAGAGAGAGAGAGAGAGAGAGAATACCAAGGAGAATGAGACAATACACAAGTGGACACAATACACAAGAGACCAAGAAACTAACGAGACAGACACATCGAAAACAATGAAACAAAAACGACGTAACACCAAGGGTAGTGAGTGCGCAGGACTGTACCACTTGGTAAAGGCTGTGTCGCCCACCGGGACTGCTACTTCAAGAACCATATTCTGCAAGAATGTGGGTTGGTAGGTAACCTCAAGTGGATCCAGAGCTTTACCTTGAATTGACATCAAAACTGACCTCAATTCTAGAACAGAGGCAGAGGGCGGAACGAGACCTTGGATAAATGCAGTTTGAGTGTGATTAAGAGAGTCCGGTGAGTGCAACCACAATATTGTCTGACAGTGAAGGTTGCAATGTGATTTAGAGAGAGAGAGAGAGAGAGAGAATGTCTAAGTGTGTGCCTGTGTCTGTCCCTGCTCACCTCTAAGTATTTTGCACGTCGTTATCATGTCCTCCCCTATCGCTTCTGTTCTCTAGTGTCATCAGGTTGAGTTCCCTTAATTAACCTCTCCTCATAGGACATACCCCTCAGCTCCGGGACTAGTCTCGTTAATTTCTTGACGTGCTTGATTAGGTGGGGGTTCCAAAATGATGCTGCATACTCCAATATTGACCTGACGTACACGTATACGTGTACAGTGTCGTGAGTGACTTCTTACTCAGGCATCGAAACGCTATTCCTTGGTTTGCCAGGCGCCCACATGCTGCAGCAGTTATTTGGTCGATGTGGGCCTCAAGAGATGTGCACATCAACCAAGATATTTTTTCTTGAGTGAGATTTGCAGCATTTGGCCCCCAAGCTTGTACTCCGTTTGCGGTCTTCTCTGTCCTTCCCCAAGCTTCATAGCTCTGCACTTGGGGGTTAAACTCCAGGAGGCAGTTGTCTGTCCAGATCCCTTTGTAGTCTTTCCTGATCCTCGTCCCTTGTGTTCTCATTAGTTTCACGTCGTCTGCGAACAGGGACACCCCTGACTATCCTTTCTGTTATGCCAGTCATATATACAAGAAACAGCACCGGCCCTAGGACTGATCTTTAGGGAACCCCACTCGACACATGCACCCACTCCGACACCTCGCCACGTACCATCACTCGCTGTTTTCTTCCTGACAGGTATTCCCTGATACATTGCAGTTCTCCTATTATTCCTACCTGCTCCTCTAGCTTCTGTACCAGTCTCTCGTGCAGTACTGTATCAAAAGCCTTCTTGCAGTCCAAGAAAATGCAATCTACCCATCCTTCTCTCTCCTATCTTACTTGATACCTTTTGTGTGTGTAGTCGCCTAACCGTGGTTGCAGTTGTCGGTTCATAGCCCCTGGCCCCGCCTCTTCGGTGGTCGCCACTAGGTCCTCTCTCCCTGCTCCATGAGCTTTATCATATCTCTTCTGAGAGAGAGGGAGAGAGAGACAGAGAGAGAGAGAGAGAGAGAGAGAGAGAGAGAGAGAGAGAGAGAGAGAGAGAGAGAGAGAGAGAGAGAGAGACTATTTCTGACTGACTGTCCAAAAGCGTTAAACAAGGTCGTCATTTCACAGGAATCTGCCACCAGCCGGAAGTGTGCAAAGTTATACGAGTGTTGGGTCTCCTTGAACACTGACTCCCCGTCGCTACGTGATCTAATTTGAAACAATGATCATTATGTCAACAATGTCTGCCAGTTGTTGAGTCATTATGAAAGAAACCATCGTGGTTCATGAACCACCATGCTTCATGAACCATGTAACCCTGGTCCAAGGCCAGGTATAAAAGGTCATATACCATGTAGACAGTAGCTAAGGCAATGGTAGGCCCTAGGTAGACCATTAACCTGCCAGGTTAATGGTCTACCACTACCTGGAGGCATTTGG
Source organism: Cherax quadricarinatus (assembly GCF_038502225.1). Lineage (NCBI taxonomy): Eukaryota > Metazoa > Arthropoda > Malacostraca > Decapoda > Parastacidae > Cherax > Cherax quadricarinatus. The sequence continues at coordinate 42,797,821 of NC_091302.1, read as the reverse complement.
GTGGGTGGGTGGCAGTGATATGTGGGTGGGTGGCAAATGAAACACGTCTTGCCCTTGGGAACCTGTAATCAACATCTCTCCCCCCTTTCCCTTCCATGTTACCACCTCCCTCACCCCCCCTCTTCTTCCCACTTGTCCCTTCCATCTCCCCCCATCCTTAAATACCCTCCCACTTCCCCTCATTTCACCCCCCTCTTCCTTCCATCTATAAACCTTTACAATGAAAAACACTCCATCCTTATTATCCCTGCAGAGACCAGCTCAAGGTGAGGGAGCCGTGAGGTACTATAACGATGGAGGATATGGGGAGAGGGAGTGGGGAGGGAAAGAGGGAGCTTTTGAGTTGAAAATCAATTTACCAAGGGCTAGAATCGTAAAAAAAAAATTATTTACACTATCAATATCGATAGTTTCGTTAATATTGTGACTAAGATTAATTATCCTAGGATACTTTGTTTACAGGATAAGACCTGTTATCTTAGCTCAGGTCACTGACAAGCTACGACCTGTTATTCTACCCCAGAATTAACCACCAGCCCACAACACACCACTCAGAAAATTCACCTAACAACCCGGTGCCAGGTTCCTGGTAAGTGACCAGGAGAGGATGTACAAGTGTCATACAAACATACCCACTCCTTCACCCGCCCGGTATCGACCCCGGGTACGTCGGCTCTGTCCCATAGGTCCTTCGTACAAGCGTGCTTAACAAGTAAGAGTAATAACACACACAATAATAACAAATATACACAAGAATAACACGCATACAAAACATACATACACAGTAATAACACAAATTAACACAATAACACAGTAATGACACATACACAGAAATAACACAGTAATACACACACACAGCAATAACACAGTAATAACCCAGTAATAACACAACGTAATAACACAGTAATACACACACACAGCAATAACACAGTAATAACCCAGTAATAACACAAGGTAATAACACAGTAATACACAGCAATAACCCAGTAATACACAGCAATAACACAGTAATAACACAGCAATAACATTACCAGACACACACAAGCTAATATCTTAACTATTCACTCAAAACGTCTATAGAGGCGACCATAAGTAACCTAAAAAAAAAAACTGCAATATTTTACTGTAAACCCAGACAGATGTTTCGCCCACACGTGGCCGAAACTTCGTCATCTTGCTGCCACACCTGGACCCCGTTTTCTATATTACGACACCCGTTTTCTATACAAGGAAATATGACAGTAAACACAAATTCACGTAGAGGAGCTGGGAAAACTCCCAAAATACCTTGTATTCCGGTACACAAACTTATGACGACGTTTTGATCCGACTTGGAGCGAAACGTCGTCGTAAGTTTCAAGTCTCCTACGTGCGGGTTGTATGTTGTTCCAGCCATGATACTGTGTCTTCGTATTCTATTCTGGTAGTTCAGTGTCAGGTCAACTCTCTTGTTGGAAGTCTCCCCCAGCTCGAGCTGACACTATCCGAAGTCTCCCCCAGCTCGAGCTGACACTATCCGAAGTCTCCCCCAGCTCGAGCCGACACTATCCGAAGTCTCCCCCAGCTCGGAGCTGACACTATCCATCCGAAGACACTATCTTCCCCCAGCTCGAGCTGACACTATCCGAAGTCTCCCCCCTCGAGCTGACACCATCCGAAGTCTCCCCCACCTCGAGCTGACACTATCCGAAGTCTCCCCCAGCTCGAGCCGAGCTCGAGCTGACACTACACTCGAGCTGACACTATCCGAAGCTCGAGCCGACACTACCCGAAGTCTCCCCCAGCTCGAGCTGACACTATCCGAAGAGCTCGGGCTGACACTATCCGAAGTCTTCCCCAGCTCGAGCTGACACTATCCGAAGTCTCCCCCAGCTCGAGCTGACACCATCCGAAGTCTCCCCCAGCTCGAGCTGACACTATCCGAAGTCTCCCCCAGCTCGAGCTGACACTATCCGAAGTCTCCCCCAACTCGAGCTGACACTATCCGAAGTCTCCCCCAGCTCGAGCTGACACTATCCGAAGTCTCCCCCAGCTCGAGCTGACACCATCCGAAGTCTCCCCCAGCTCGAGCTGACACTATCCGAAGTCTCCCCCAGCTCGAGCTGACACCATCCGAAGTCTCCCCCACCTCGAGCTGACACTATCCGAAGTCTCCCCCACCTCGAGCTGACACTATCCGAAGTCTCCCCCAGCTCGAGCTGACACTATCCGAAGTCTCCCCCAGCTCGAGCCGACACTATCCGAAGTCTCCCCCAGCTCGGACTGACACCATCCGAAGTCTTCCCCAGCTCGAGCTGACACTATCCGAAGTCTCCCCCAGCTCGAGCCGACACTACCCGAAGTCTCCCCCAGCTCGAGCTGACACTATCCGAAGTCTCCCCCAGCTCGGGCTGACACTATCCGAAGTCTCCCCCAGCTCGAGCTGACACTATCCGAAGTCTTCCCCAGCTCGAGCTGACACTATCCGAAGTCTCCCCCAGCTCGAGCTGACACTATCCGAAGTCTCCCCCAGCTCGAGCTGACACCATCCGAAGTCTCCCCCAGCTCGAGCTGACACCATCCGAAGTCTCCCCCAGCTCGAGCCGACACCATCCGAAGTCTCCCCCAGCTCGAGCTGACACTATCCGAAGTCTCCCCCAGCTCGAGCCGACACTACCCGAAGTCTCCCCCAGCTCGAGCTGACACTACCCGAAGTCTCCCCCAGCTCGGGCTGACACTATCCGAAGTCTCCCCAGCTCGGGCTGACACTACCCGAAGTCTCCCCCAGCTCGAGCTGACACTATCCGAAGTCTCCCCCAGCTCGGGCTGACACTATCCGAAGTCTCCCCAGCTCGGGCTGACACTATCCGAAGTCTTCCCCAGCTCGAGCTGACACTATCCGAAGTCTCCCCCAGCTCGAGCTGACACCATCCGAAGTCTCCCCCACCTCGAGCTGACACTATCCGAAGTCTCCCCCAGCTCGAGCCGACACCATCCGAAGTCTCCCCCAGCTCGAGCTGACACTATCCGAAGTCTCCCCCAGCTCGAGCTGACACTATCCGAAGTCTCCCCCAGCTCGAGCCGACACTACCCGAAGTCTCCCCCAGCTCGAGCTGACACTATCCGAAGTCTCCCCCAGCTCGGGCTGACACTATCCGAAGTCTCCCCAGCTCGGGCTGACACTATCCGAAGTCTCCCCCAGCTCGAGCTGACACTACCGAAGTCTCCCCAGCTCGGGCTGACACTACCGAAGTCTCCCCCAGCTCGGGCTGACACTATCCGAAGTCTCCCCCAGCTCGGGCTGACACTATCCGAAGTCTCCCCAGCTCGGGCTGACACTATCCGAAGTCTCCCTCAGCTCGAGCTGACACTACCGAAGTCTCCCCCAGCTCGAGCTGACACTACCGAAGTCTCCCCCAGCTCGGAATGACACTACCCGAAGTCTCCCCCAGCTCGGACTGACACTATCCGAAGTCTCCCCCAGCTCGAGCTGACACTGCCCGAAGTCTCCCCCAGCTCGAGCTGACACTACCCGAAGTCTCCCCCAGCTCGGGCTGACACTATCCGAAGTCTCCCCCAGCTCGAGCTGACACTACCCGAAGTCTCCCCCAGCTCGGGCTGACACTACCCGAAGTCTCCCCCAGCTCGGGCTGACACTATCCGAAGTCTCCCCCAGCTCGAGCTGACACTACCCGAAGTCTCCCCCAGCTCGGGCTGACACTACTCAATAGTGCCAGGTAAACACAACCCTAGGCACCACAGTCTGGCTGATCAGGAACTAATCTGAGGTACCTACCAAGTTCTCTTGAAGACAGCTAGGGATCTATTGGTAATATTCCTGATATATTAAAAGATGACGCTGAAGAGTCCTGGTCCCTTTACACTTATTATCTCTGTGTAGTCTTCACAGCCATGCTTTGCACTGGGGTATATTTTTGCACTGTCTGCCAAGGCTCTTGGGCTCGCAGGGAGTAACTTCAGTGTGCAGATTTGGAAGGGACAACACTAATATGCTCCAGGTATTAATTATAATGCGTGTTCCTTCTCTTCCTGTGTATAGGTAACAGTTTGTTGCTCACACAGGTGATCTAGTTCCCACATCCCTCCCTCCTCCCCCCCCTCTCTCTCTCACACACCAACAACCACACCACACACAAAATTAATCAGGCCAAATGTCTATCAACAAGTTCCTTTGACAACTAGTAACTGCCACACACACGACCAACGAAGAGGCGGAGTCAGGAGCTGTGAATCGCCCCCTGCAACCACAAATAGGCGAGTACAAATAGGTGAGTACACCCACACACCCCACCATCACTTCTCTTTATCCTTACCCCACTCTTTTTTCCCCACTTCCCCCCCTCCCTCTTACCTCCTCACCCCCTGAACTATTCCCCCCACCATTACCCCTCCCCGCCGCCCCCGCCAATATTCAGCACACTACATAACTATGTACCTGAGAACCGTCCTGAACGCGGGATGATCAACGGGCTGCTTGCCTGCATAACAACAGTTCCCTTGATCAACTGCGATTCCCTTGTGACAGTGCCTCTCCCTTCTTCCCGTCCCCCCTCTCTCCTTTTCTCCTCTCCCCTTCCCTCCATCCTCTCCCCCTACCCCCGCGACTTTCTTCATTGATGACTCATCACCAGACCTCGCATCAATACTCAATTAACATCAATAAATACAAGAAAACCTCGAACCCAACACTTGATTACTTCCAGTAGAATTACTAACACAATGTAACACCAGCAGGTACTGGAGTTACTAACACAATGTAACACCAGCAGGTACTGGAGTTACTAACACAATGTAACACCAGCAGGTACTGGAGTTACTAACACAATGTAACACCAGCAGGTACTGGAGTTACTAACACAATGTAACACCAGCAGGTACTGGAGTTACTAATACAATGTAACACCAGCAGGTACTGGAGTTACTAACACAATGTAACACCAGCAGGTACTGGAGTTACTAACACAATGTAACACCAGCAGGTACTGGAGTTACTAACACAATGTAACACCAGCAGGTACTGGAGTTACTAACACAATGTAACACCAGCAGGTACTGGAGTTACTAACACAATGTAACACCAGCAGGTACTGGAGTTACTAACACAATGTAACACCAGCAAGTACTGGAGTTACTAACACAATGTAACACCAGCAGGTACTGGAGTTACTAACACAATGTAACACCAGCAGGTACTGGAGTTACTAACACAATGTAACACCAGCAGGTACTGGAGTTACTAACACAATGTAACACCAGCAGGTACTGGAGTTACTAACACAATGTAACACCAGCAGGTACTGGAGTTACTAACACAATGTAACATCAGCAGGTACTGGAGTTACTAACACAATGTAACACCAGCAGGTACTGGAGTTACTAACACAATGTAACACCAGCAGGTACTGGAGTTACTAACACAATGTAACACCAGCAGGTACTGGAGTTACTAACACAATGTAACACCAGCAGGTACTGGAGTTACTAACACAATGTAACATCAGCAGGTACTGGAGTTACTAACACAATGTAACACCAGTAGGTACTGGAGTTACTAACACAATGTAACACCAGCAGGTACTGGAGTTACTAACACAATGTAACACCAGCAGGTACTGGAGTTACTAACACAATGTAACACCAGCAGGTACTGGAGTTACTAATACAATGTAACACCAGCAGGTACTGGAGTTACTAACACAATGTAACATCAGTGTTACTAACACAATGTAACATCAGTGTTACTAACACAATGTAACATCAGTGTTACTAACACAATGTAACATCAGTGTTACTAACACAATGTAACATCAGTGTTACTAACACAATGTAACATCAGTGTTACTAACACAATGTAACACCAGCAGGTACTGGAGTTACTAACACAATGTAACATCAGCGTTACTAACACAATGTAACATCAGTGTTACTAACACAATGTAACATCAGTGTTACTAACACAATGTAACATCAGTGTTACTAACACAATGTAACATCAGCAGGTACTGGAGTTACTAACACAATGTAACACCAGCAGGTACTGGAGTTACTAACACAATGTAACACCAGCAGGTACTGGAGTTACTAACACAATGTAACACCAGCAGGTACTGGAGTTACTAACACAATGTAACATCAGCAGGTACTGGAGTTACTAACACAATGTAACACCAGTAGGTACTGGAGTTACTAACACAATGTAACACCAGCAGGTACTGGAGTTACTAACACAATGTAACACCAGCAGGTACTGGAGTTACTAACACAATGTAACACCAGCAGGTACTGGAGTTACTAACACAATGTAACACCAGCAGGTACTGGAGTTACTAACACAATGTAACACCAGCAGGTACTGGAGTTACTAACACAATGTAACACCAGCAGGTACTGGAGTTACTAACACAATGTAACACCAGCAGGTACTGGAGTTACTAACACAATGTAACACCAGCAGGTACTGGAGTTACTAACACAATGTAACACCAGCAGGTACTGGAGTTACTAACACAATGTAACACCAGCAGGTACTGGAGTTACTAACACAATGTAACACCAGCAGGTACTGGAGTTACTAACACAATGTAACACCAGCAGGTACTGGAGTTACTAACACAATGTAACACCAGCAGGTACTGGAGTTACTAACACAATGTAACACCAGCAGGTACTGGAGTTACTAACACAATGTAACACCAGCAGGTACTAGAGTTACTAACACAATGTAACACCAGCAGGTACTGGAGTTACTAACACAATGTAACATCAGCAGGTACTGGAGTTACTAACACCTTTTCCACAGGATGCGATCCACACCAGTGGTCTAGCACACATGTACCTATTTTTACTGCTACACAGACAAGGGCAGCATGGGGAGGCAGAGCAGCAGGGTGGGCAGGGGTTTAAGAGAAACTGGCCCATATGTTTCTCCGCGTCAGGGAATCGAACCCGGCACCTTGCCATTGTGAGTCGAATGCTCTCAGCAGTTACCTACGTGGCAGCGTTATCAATACATATGAAGGGGGTAGGAACTAGGGGAAAGGGATTGGGGAGGTATACGTGGCCAGGGGACGGGAGGGGGAGGTGAGGGGAGATATTGGTGAAGGGAGGGGGAGGTAGGGGAGGGGAGGCAGGGGTGAGGGAGGGGAAGGTAGAAGGCAGGAGGAACACGTGGCCAGGGGAAAGGAGGGAAATGGGGAGATGGGGGGGTTAGAAAGATATCAGGTATAGATAACAGGTGGGCTCTGGTGGCCTGGTGGTTAACGCTCTCGCTTCACACGGCGAGGGCCTGGGTTCGATTCCCAGCCAGAGTAGAAACATTGGACGTGTTTCTTTCAACCTGTTGTCTATGTTCCCCATCAGTAAAATGGGTACCTGGGTGTTAGTCGACTGGTGTGGGTCGCATCCTGGGACACTGACCTAAGGAGGCCTGGTCACAGACCGGGCCGCGGGGGCGTTGACCCCCGGAACTCTCTCCAGGTAAACTCCAGGTAAGCAGGTGACGGGACGGGGGAGGGGGGTAAGCAGAACAGCAGGGAGACACACAGATAACAGAGGAACAGCAGCACAATTAACACTACAGGTAGCAACTACAGGTAGCAGGTAGCAACTACAGGAAGCAGGCGGCAACTACACGTAGCAGGCGGTAACAAGAGATACCACGTGGCAACAACAGATAGCAGGTGGCAGCAACAGATATCAGGTGGCAGCGACAGACAGCAGGTGGCAACAGCAGATAGAATGTGGCAACTACAGGTAGCAGCAGGTGGCAACAAGAGATAGCAGGTAGCAACAACAGACAACAAGGTAGCAACTACAGATAGCAGGTAGCAACAACAGACAACAGGTAGCAACTACAGATAGCAGGTAGCAACAACAGACAGCAGGTACCAACAACAGACAGCAACTACAGATAGCAGGTAGCAACAACTGACAGCAGGTAGCAACAACTGATACCAGGTAGCATCAACAGATACCGGGTAGCAACAACTGATACCAGGTAGCAACTACAGACAGGAATAACAGACAGCAGGTAGCAACTACAGATAGCAGGTAGCAACAACAAAGACCAGGTAGCAACAGCAGATACTAGCAAGCAACAACAGACAGCAGATATCAATTACAGATAGCAGGTAGCAACTGCCACACACACCTGTGATCGTCTCCCCACGCACAACCTGACCCTGGACTCTCCTCTTACTTGATCAATCTCTCGCTACCTACTATCTACATACAGGCTTACAAAATAATGACAACCTTGTTCAGCTGTCTATTATTGCAAGAACTTGCCCAGTCTCCTCTTAAAGACTTGTGTTGCAGGAATGTTTCTTGTGTTGGTAAAATCTTGAGATGTGTTGGACCAGTGATGCTGACAGTGTTCTCTAATAGATGAACCACTGGCTTGCTGGGAACCACTGGCTTGCTGGGAACCACTGGCTTGCTGGGAACCACTGGCTTGCTGGGAACCACTGGCTTGCTGGGAACCACTGGCTTGCTGGGAACTCTCTCCTGCAGGTGCATGATCAATGAGGTTGAGATGACTTTGGACCAGCGAACCGCTAGCACCGGTGTGTGTGTGTGTGTGTGTGTGTGTGTGTGTGTGTGTGTGTGTGTGTGTGTGTGTGTGTGTGTGTGTGTGTGCGTGTGTATGCGCGCGCGCGCGCATGGTGTGGATCGTGCATATGACCTTGTGTTGATCAACAGGAAAGCCTGAGATGCTTATGCGAGCCAACTGGCCGCCGCCAACAACAACCTGGTTGAACTGACATGTAACGAATATTGACACCAGGAACAGGTACAGCAAAACAATTAATAACAAGTAAATGACAGGTAGGCACGTCTAGGGGGGAAGAGAAGGGGAAAAGAACTGAGCGCCTGCCAATGAGAAAGTGGAAAAACTCCCGGTGCGCAGCTTCAAGTGCGGGTACAACGAGGCCAGGAGGACAGAAAGCAGTCGTGCTGGTGGATGTGGTTCAACAGGTTCATTCAAGAACTGACACACGACTCCTGTAAACAGAAATCGTCGTGTCAACATCTTTAGTTCTGTGGCAAATGTCAGTTGTCAGCACAAACTTCAGAGATTTGTAAAGTAGTTCAAGACTAAGGTACCTGGTAGTGAGGTACACTATGACAAGGTACTTCCAAGACTAGGGTGGTGGTGAGGTACACTATGACACGGTACTTCCAAGACTAGGGTGGTAGTGAGGTACACTATGACAAGGTACTTCCAAGACTAGGGTGGTGGTGAGGTACACTATGACAAGGTACTTCCAAGACTAGGGTGGTAGTGAGGTACACTATGACAAGGTACTTCCAAGACTAGGGTGGTGGTGAGGTACACTATGACAAGGTACTTCCAAGACTAGGGTGGTAGTGAGGTACACTATGACAAGGTACTTCCAAGACTAGGGTGGTGGTGAGGTACACTATGACACGGTACTCACAAGACTAGGGTGGTAGTGAGGTACACTATGACAAGGTACTTCCAAGACTAGGGTGGTGGTGAGGTACACTATGACACGGTACTCACAAGACTAGGGTGGTAGTGAGGTACACTATGACAAGGTACTTCCAAGACTAGGGTGGTGGTGAGGTACACTATGACACGGTACTCACAAGACTAGGGTAGTACTGAGGTACACTATGACAAGGTACTTCCAAGACTAGGGTGGTGGTGAAGTACACTATGACACGGTACTCACAAGACTAGGGTGGTAGTGAGGTACACTATGACAAGGTACTTCCAAGACTAGGGTGGTGGTGAGGTACACTATGACACGGTACTCACAAGGCTAGGGTGGTGGTGAGGTACACTATGACACGGTACTCACAAGACTAGGGTGGTAGTGAGGTACACTATGACAAGGTACTTCCAAGACTAGGGTGGTGGTGAGGTACACTATGACACGGTACTCACAAGACGGGTGGTAGTGAGGTACACTATGACAATGTATTTCCAAGACTAGGGTGGTGGTGAGGTACACTATGACACGGTACTCACAAGACGGGTGGTAGTGAGGTACACTATGACAAGGTACTTCCAAGACTAGGGTGGTGGTGAGGTACACTATGACACGGTACTCACAAGACTAGGGTGGTAGTGAGGTACACTATGACACGGTACTCACAAGGCTAGGGTGGTGGTGAGGTACACTATGACACGGTACTCACAAGACTAGGGTGGTAGTGAGGTACACTATGACACGGTACTCACAAGACTAGGGTGGTGGTGAGGTACACTATGACACGGTACTCACAAGACTAGGGTGGTAGTGAGGTACACTATGACACGGTACTCACAAGGCTAGGGTGGTGGTGAGGTACACTATGACACGGTACTCACAAGACTAGGGTGGTGGTGAGGTACACTATGACAAGGTACTCACAAGACTAGGGTGGTGGTGAGGTACACTATGACAAGGTACTCACAAGACTAGGGTGGTGGTGAGGTACACTATGACAAGGTACTCACAAGACTAGGGTGGTAGTGAGGTACACTATGACAAGGTACTTCCAAGACTAGGGTGGTAGTGAGGTACACTATGACAAGGTACTCACAAGACTAGGGTGGTGGTGAGGTACACTATGACAAGGTACTTCCAAGACTAGGGTGGTGGTGAGGTACACTATGACAAGGTACTTCCAAGACTAGGGTGGTGGTGAGGTACACTATGACAAGGTACTCACAAGACTAGGGTGGTGGTGAGGTACACTATGACAAGGTACTTCCAAGACTAGGGTGGTGGTGAGGTACACTATGACAAGGTACTCACAAGACTAGGGTGGTGGTGAGGTACACTATGACAAGGTACTCACAAGACTAGGGTGGTAGTGAGGTACACTATGACAAGGTACTCACAAGACTAGGGTGGTGGTGAGGTACACTATGACAAGGTACTTCCAAGACTAGGGTGGTGGTGAGGTACACTATGACAAGGTACTCACAAGACTAGGGTGGTGGTGAGGTACACTATGACAAGGTACTTCCAAGACTAGGGTGGTGGTGAGGTACACTATGACAAGGTACTCACAAGACTAGGGTGGTGGTGAGGTACACTATGACAAGGTACTTCCAAGACTAGGGTGGTGGTGAGGTACACTATGACAAGGTACTCACAAGACTAGGGTGGTGGTGAGGTACACTATGACAAGGTACTCACAAGACTAGGGTGGTAGTGAGGTACACTATGACAAGGTACTCACAAGACTAGGGTGGTGGTGAGGTACACTATGACAAGGTACTTCCAAGACTAGGGTGGTGGTGAGGTACACTATGACAAGGTACTCACAAGACTAGGGTGGTGGTGAGGTACACTATGACAAGGTACTCACAAGACTAGGGTGGTAGTGAGGTACACTATGACAAGGTACTCACAAGACTAGGGTGGTGGTGAGGTACACTATGACAAGGTACTCACAAGACTAGGGTGGTGGTGAGGTACACTATGACAAGGTACTCACAAGACTAGGGTGGTGGTGAGGTACACTATGACAAGGTACTTCCAAGACTAGGGTGGTGGTGAGGTACACTATGACAAGGTACTCACAAGACTAGGGTGGTGGTGAGGTACACTATGACAAGGTACTCACAAGACTAGGGTGGTGGTGAGGTACACTATGACAAGGTACTTCCAAGACTAGGGTGGTGGTGAGGTACACTATGACAAGGTACTCACAAGACTAGGGTGGTGGTGAGGTACACTATGACAAGGTACTCACAAGACTAGGGTGGTAGTGAGGTACACTATGACAAGGTACTCACAAGACTAGGGTGGTGGTGAGGTACACTATGACAAGGTACTCACAAGACTAGGGTGGTGGTGAGGTACACTATGACAAGGTACTTCCAAGACTAGGGTGGTGGTGAGGTACACTATGACAAGGTACTTCCAAGACTAGGGTGGTGGTGAGGTACACTATGACAAGGTACTCACAAGACTAGGGTGGTGGTGAGGTACACTATGACAAGGTACTTCCAAGACTAGGGTGGTGGTGAGGTACACTATGACAAGGTACTCACAAGACTAGGGTGGTGGTGAGGTACACTATGACAAGGTACTCACAAGACTAGGGTGGTAGTGAGGTACACTATGACAAGGTACTCACAAGACTAGGGTGGTGGTGAGGTACACTATGACAAGGTACTTCCAAGACTAGGGTGGTGGTGAGGTACACTATGACAAGGTACTCACAAGACTAGGGTGGTGGTGAGGTACACTATGACAAGGTACTTCCAAGACTAGGGTGGTGGTGAGGTACACTATGACAAGGTACTCACAAGACTAGGGTGGTGGTGAGGTACACTATGACAAGGTACTTCCAAGACTAGGGTGGTGGTGAGGTACACTATGACAAGGTACTCACAAGACTAGGGTGGTGGTGAGGTACACTATGACAAGGTACTCACAAGACTAGTGTGGTAGTGAGGTACACTATGACAAGGTACTCACAAGAGTAGGGTGGTGGTGAGGTACACTATGACAAGGTACTTCCAAGACTAGGGTGGTGGTGAGGTACACTATGACAAGGTACTCACAAGACTAGGGTGGTGGTGAGGTACACTATGACAAGGTACTCACAAGACTAGGGTGGTAGTGAGGTACACTATGACAAGGTACTCACAAGACTAGGGTGGTGGTGAGGTACACTATGACAAGGTACTCACAAGACTAGGGTGGTGGTGAGGTACACTATGACAAGGTACTCACAAGACTAGGGTGGTGGTGAGGTACACTATGACAAGGTACTTCCAAGACTAGGGTGGTGGTGAGGTACACTATGACAAGGTACTCACAAGACTAGGGTGGTGGTGAGGTACACTATGACAAGGTACTCACAAGACTAGGGTGGTGGTGAGGTACACTATGACAAGGTACTTCCAAGACTAGGGTGGTGGTGAGGTACACTATGACAAGGTACTCACAAGACTAGGGTGGTGGTGAGGTACACTATGACAAGGTACTCACAAGACTAGGGTGGTAGTGAGGTACACTATGACAAGGTACTCACAAGACTAGGGTGGTTGTGAGGTACACTATGACAAGGTACTCACAAGACTAGGGTGGTGGTGAGGTACACTATGACAAGGTACTCACAAGACTAGGGTGGTGGTGAGGTACACTATGACAAGGTACTCACAAGACTAGGGTGGTGGTGAGGTACACTATGACAAGGTACTCACAAGACTAGGGTGGTGGTGAGGTACACTATGACAAGGTACTCACAAGACTAGGGTGGTGGTGAGGTACACTATGACAAGGTACTCACAAGACTAGGGTGGTGGTGAGGTACACTATGACAAGGTACTCACAAGACTAGGGTGGTGGTGAGGTACACTATGACAAGGTACTTCCAAGACTAGGGTGGTGGTGAGGTACACTATGACAAGGTACTCACAAGACTAGGGTGGTGGTGAGGTACACTATGACAAGGTACTTCCAAGACTAGGGTGGTGGTGAGGTACACTATGACAAGGTACTCACAAGACTAGGGTGGTGGTGAGGTACACTATGACAAGGTACTTCCAAGACTAGGGTGGTGGTGAGGTACACTATGACAAGGTACTCACAAGACTAGGGTGGTGGTGAGGTACACTATGACAAGGTACTCACAAGACTAGTGTGGTAGTGAGGTACACTATGACAAGGTACTCACAAGAGTAGGGTGGTGGTGAGGTACACTATGACAAGGTACTTCCAAGACTAGGGTGGTGGTGAGGTACACTATGACAAGGTACTCACAAGACTAGGGTGGTGGTGAGGTACACTATGACAAGGTACTCACAAGACTAGGGTGGTAGTGAGGTACACTATGACAAGGTACTCACAAGACTAGGGTGGTGGTGAGGTACACTATGACAAGGTACTCACAAGACTAGGGTGGTGGTGAGGTACACTATGACAAGGTACTCACAAGACTAGGGTGGTGGTGAGGTACACTATGACAAGGTACTTCCAAGACTAGGGTGGTGGTGAGGTACACTATGACAAGGTACTCACAAGACTAGGGTGGTGGTGAGGTACACTATGACAAGGTACTCACAAGACTAGGGTGGTGGTGAGGTACACTATGACAAGGTACTTCCAAGACTAGGGTGGTGGTGAGGTACACTATGACAAGGTACTCACAAGACTAGGGTGGTGGTGAGGTACACTATGACAAGGTACTCACAAGACTAGGGTGGTAGTGAGGTACACTATGACAAGGTACTCACAAGACTAGGGTGGTTGTGAGGTACACTATGACAAGGTACTCACAAGACTAGGGTGGTGGTGAGGTACACTATGACAAGGTACTCACAAGACTAGGGTGGTGGTGAGGTACACTATGACAAGGTACTCACAAGACTAGGGTGGTGGTGAGGTACACTATGACAAGGTACTCACAAGACTAGGGTGGTGGTGAGGTACACTATGACAAGGTACTCACAAGACTAGGGTGGTGGTGAGGTACACTATGACAAGGTACTCACAAGACTAGGGTGGTGGTGAGGTACACTATGACAAGGTACTCACAAGACTAGGGTGGTGGTGAGGTACACTATGACAAGGTACTTCCAAGACTAGGGTGGTGGTGAGGTACACTATGACAAGGTACTCACAAGACTAGGGTGGTGGTGAGGTACACTATGACAAGGTACTCACAAGACTAGGGTGGTAGTGAGGTACACTATGACAAGGTACTCACAAGACTAGGGTGGTGGTGAGGTACACTATGACAAGGTACTTCCAAGACTAGGGTGGTGGTGAGGTACACTATGACAAGGTACTCACAAGACTAGGGTGGTAGTGAGGTACACTATGACAAGGTACTCACAAGACTAGGGTGGTGGTGAGGTACACTATGACAAGGTACTCACAAGACTAGGGTGGTGGTGAGGTACACTATGACAAGGTACTCACAAGACTAGGGTGGTGGTGAGGTACACTATGACAAGGTACTTCCAAGACTAGGGTGGTGGTGAGGTACACTATGACAAGGTACTCACAAGACTAGGGTGGTGGTGAGGTACACTATGACAAGGTACTCACAAGACTAGGGTGGTGGTGAGGTACACTATGACAAGGTACTTCCAAGACTAGGGTGGTGGTGAGGTACACTATGACAAGGTACTCACAAGACTAGGGTGGTGGTGAGGTACACTATGACAAGGTACTCACAAGACTAGGGTGGTGGTGAGGTATTCTCACAACAGAGAACATCATGAATAACACATGTCCAACACCTGGGCATCATTATTCTGAAGACATCTTCAGAATCAAGATACACAGGTGTTGTACATGTGTCTTATTCATCAACTTGTGGGTGCTACATACCATCACTGCCGTGATACCTTTGGAAATACACGACTAACACCAACACTAACACAACCAACACTAACACCAACACTAACACAACCAACACTAACACTTAACGCCGTTGCTTTCACAGTGCATCACAAACTTCTCCGTTGTTCCACATTTTTATTGCACTGCAATATGCAGTTACACTCAGTGGAGAGTTCATACACTGGTGCAGAATATATATACCTGGAGATACACGTCCCTCATTATATATACACTGAGAGACGTAGTGTAGGTATTATTCTTGACTTGTAGTGACCCTCGTGTAGTCAATAGGCTTTAAACCCAATTAAGGTACTTATGATGTTATAATTTAGTTAAACCGGTTAATTTAAGTTTACCTGACTTAACAGTGTACGTGGAGAAACCTGGCTAAAGTTTAGATAGTGGATTACGACAAGTTGGGACATGTCTCAACTTGCCTGTTCTTGCCCGTACACCAGTATACCTAGAGAGTTTCGGGGGCCAACGCCCCCGCGGCCCGGTCTGTGACCAGGCCTCGCGGTGGACCACGGCCTGATGAACCAGGTTGTTACTGCTGGCCGTACGCAAACCGACGTACAAGCCACAACAGCCCGGCTGGTCAGGTTCTGACTTAAGGTGCCTTCTTGAAGACAGCCAGGGGTCTATTGGTAATCCCCCTTATGTATGTTGGGAGGCAGTTGAACAGTCTTGGGCCCCTGACACTATTGCACTGGTACACAGCAGTGGTACACCAGTACACAACACTGGTACACAGCAGTGGTACACCAACACACAACACTGGTACACCGGTTGCTCAATCATCACATGAACACATGTTGCGTCAGTACACACTTCCTTGACTAAGAATTAACCTAAGGGGAGAGAGAGAGAGAAGGGAGAGGGATTATTAAAATTATGGGGGAGCGCTAAACCCGTAGGTTTATACAGAGCATATGGGGGGGGTGGAAGATATTCAGGCTTAATTCAGGGAACCGGAGCACAGATCCAATTACCTAGAGCAAAAGCTCCTCACCAGCGTTACGGAACTTCCCCCGAGGGGGGGAGAGAGGGAGGGCGGGGAGAGGGAGAGAAAGAGGGAGGGAGGGAGGGAGGGAGGGAGGGAGGGAGAGAGAGAGAGAGAGAGACAGAGGGGGGGGGGGAGTGGTAGCACTGGACATTGCTGGCGCTTTCGACCGGGTGTGGCACCAGGGCCTCTTAGCAAAACTTCAAGCACTGGGAATTGCAGGCTCTACGCTATGTCTCCTCAGTGATTACCTTCATGGTAGATCTCTAAGTGTAGTTCTCAATGGAACGGAATCAGCAAGACATCCTATTGGGGCAAGTGTTCCACAAGGAAGCGTGCTGGGTCCATTGTTATGGAATGTCTACTTCAACGACCTTCTTCATCTCATCCCAGAATCACATGCATATGCAGACGACTGTACACTGACATTCACTTACCCAAGAGAAGAAATGCCAGCTGCTCTAAGCTACATCAATCACCAGCTGAGAGCTACATCAGCTTGAGGAAATAGATGGCAAGTAACATTTGCACCTGAGAAAACGCAAATGATGATGGTCTCTAGGCACCATGATGGTAATGCTGGTGCAGTAGTAAGGATGAATGGGAGGGTTACCTGGAGGTAATTCCGGGGATCAACGCCCCCGCGGCCCGGTCCATGACCAGGCCTCCCGGTGGATCAGGGCCTGATCAACCAGGCTGTTACTGCTGGCCGCACGCAGTCCAACGTACGAGCCACAGCCCGGCTGATCCGGCACTGACTTTAGGTATCTGTCCAGCTCTCTCTTGAAGGCAGCCAGGGGTTTATTGGCAATTCCCCTAATGCTTGATGGGAGGCTGTTGAACAGTTTTGGGCCCCGGACACTTATGGTGTTTTCTCTTAGTGTACCAATGGCGCCCCTACTTTCAATTGGCGGCATTTTGCATCGCCTGCCCAGTCTTTTACTTTCGTAGGGAGTGATTTCTGTGTGCAGATTTGGGACCATTCCTTCCAAGATTTTCCAAGTGTAGATTATGATATATCTCTCCCTCCTGCGTTCCAACGAGTACAAGTCAAGTGCTTTCAAGCGTTCCCAGTAGTTAAGGTGCTTGACAGAACTTATACGTGCAGTAAAGGATCTCTGTACACTCTCTAGATCTGCGATTTCACCTGCTTTGTATGGAGATGTTAATGTACAGCAGTATTCCAGCCTAGAGAGAACAAGTGATTTGAAAAGGATCATCATGGGCTTGGCATCTCTCGTTTTGAAAGTTCTCATTATCCATCCTATCATTTTCTTTGCACGTGCGATCGTGGCACTGTTGTGATCCTTGAAAGTGAGATCCTCAGACATTACTACTCCCAGGTCCCTTACATTATTTTTCCGCTCTATTGTATGGCCGGAGTCAGTAGTATACTCTGTTCTAGTTATTATCTCCTCCAGTTTTCCATAACGGAGTAGTTGGAATTTGTCCTCATTGAACATCATATTGTTTACCGTCGCCCACTGGAAAACTTTGTTTATATCTTCTTGGAGGTTAACCGCGTGCTCAGCAGATGACAGCCTCATGCAGATCCTAGTATCATCCGCAAAGGATGATACGGTGCTGTAGTGTATATCTCTGTTTATGTCTGATATGAGGATAAGGAATAAGGGTGTTGGCACCTGAAGAAGAAGTTGATATCCTTGGGGTGAAATTTGACTCCAAACTAACCATGAAGAACCATGTTGTAAATCTTGCAAACAAGGCAGCCAGGAAGCTTACAGCATTTCGCCGTATCTCGCATCTGCTTGACAGTAGGGGTTGCAAGATCCTGTACGAGGCACAAGTACGCTCACACCTTGAGTATGCTCCACTTTCTTGGTTTGCCTGCCCCCCCTCTCATCTGCGACTGCTTGACAGAGTAGAGAACAGAGCAAGACGTCTCATCTCTCGCATGGACCCATCCTGGATAGATCTGTCATTTCAGCAGAGCCTTCAACATAGGAGGGATGTGGGTGGCCTTACTGTTATGTACAAGGCCAATATTGTCAAAATACCACACTTGGATCCACTTCGAGGACAGCGTGAAACAAGCTTTTATGCCACAAGACGGGCAGAAAGCAGCAACTTCACTCTGGCTGTACCCTTCTCCAGAACATCACACCATGAGATCATACATACCCAGGATGACTCGAGTATGGAACACATTCGTACAGCATAATGATGTCAACGAGATAAAGTCAGTTGATCAAATGAAAATGCTGGCCCACAGATGGCTCCAACTTCATCCTGTTCCCTACTTGTATGTCTCATAACAATAAAAATGCTTTCAAATGAGCTGTAGGTAACAGCTCTTAGCTTGCAAATAAAGTTAGGAATCCTTAACCTGTAAATAGCTTGTCAATAAAGCTAGGGATCCTTAACCTTGTAAAAAAAGAGAGAGAGAGAGAGAGAGAGAGAGAGAGAGAGAGAGAGAGAGAGGAGAGAGGGGAGAGGGAGAGAGGGAGAGAGAGAGGGAGAGAGGGAGAGAGAGAGGGAGAGAGAGAGGAGAGAGAGAGAGGGAGAGAGGAGGGAGAGAGAGGGGAGAGGGAGAGGGAGAGAGAGGAGAGAGGGGAGAGGGAGAGAGGGAGAGAGAGAGAGAGAGGAGAGGGACAGAGAGAGAGAGAGAGAGAGAGAGAGAGAGAGGGAGAGAGAGAGAGAGGGAGAGAGAGAGAGAGGGAGAGAGAGAGAGGGAGAGAGAGAGAGGGAGAGAGAGAGAGGGAGAGAGAGAGAGGGAGAGAGAGAGGGAGATAGAGAGAAGGGGGGGAAGAAGAATGCTGAAGTTGGTGACTAAGCCCAGTCACTACCCCTCCCCCAAACTCCCACCACCCGTCTGTTTCAACTCACGAGTTAACCCCCACCACCCCTACCCTTATCCCTCTCCCCCACCCCTCCCCTCCCCCAAGGCCAAGACAGCAGCACACTAATACTGATACACAATATTAGATAACAAGGAAACAGCAACGTACTTACAAACAAACACAAGGACAGCAGATCTTACTAGTCACGTGAGCGCGCGCGCGCACATACTCACGCACGCACGCACACGCGCGCGCGCACACACACAAATGCATACCTCTAAACGTACATACACAGGTTACCTGGAGGTTACCTGGAGGTTATTCCGGGGATCAACGCCCCCGCGGCCCGGTCCACGACCAGGCCTCCCTATGGATCAGGGCCTGATCAACTAGGCTGTTACTGCTGGCCGCACGCAGTCCGACGTACGAGCCACAGCCCGGCTGATCCGGCACTGACTTTAGGTATCTGTCCAGCTCTCTCTTGAAGGCAGCCAGGGGTTTATTGGCAATTCCCCTAATGCTTGATGGGAGGCTGTTGAACAGTTTTGGGCCCCGGACACTTATGGTGTTTTCTCTTAGTGTACCAATGGCGCCCCTACTTTTTATTGGCGGCATTTTGCATCGCCTGCCCAGTCTTTTACTTTCGTAGGGAGTGATTTCTGTGTGCAGATTTGGGACCATTCCTTCCAAGATTTTCCAAGTGTAGATTATGATATATCTCTCCCTCCTGCGTTCCAACGAGTACAAGTCAAGTGCTTTCAAGCGTTCCCAGTAGTTAAGGTGCTTGACAGAACTTATACGTGCAGTAAAGGATCTCTGTACACTCTCTAGATCTGCGATTTCACCTGCTTTGTATGGAGATGTTAATGTACAGCAGTATTCCAGCCTAGAGAGAACAAGCGATTTGAAAAGGATCATCATGGGCTTGGCATCTCTCGTTTTGAAAGTTCTCATTATCCATCCTATCATTTTCTTTGCACGTGCGATCGTGGCACTGTTGTGATCCTTGAAAGTGAGATCCTCAGACATTACTACTCCCAGGTCCCTTACATTATTTTTCCGCTCTATTGTATGGCCGGAGTCAGTAGTATACTCTGTTCTAGTTATTATCTCCTCCAGTTTTCCATAACGGAGTAGTTGGAATTTGTCCTCATTGAACATCATATTGTTTACCGTTGCCCACTGGAAAACTTTGTTTATATCTTCTTGGAGGTTAACCGCGTCCTCAGCAGATGACAGCCTCATGCAGATCCTAGTATCATCTGCAAAGGATGATACGGTGCTGTGGTGTATATCTCTGTTTATGTCTGATATGAGGATAAGGAATAAGATGGGGGCGAGTACTGTGCCTTGTGGAACAGAGCTCTTCACTATGGCAGCCTCCGATTTAACTCTGTTGACCACTACTCTTTGTGTTCGATTTGTTAGGAAGTTGAAGATCCATCTCCCCACTTTCCCAGTTATTCCTTTAGCACGTATTTTATGGGCTATTACGCCATGATCGCATTTGTCAAATGCTTTTGCAAAGTCTGTGTATATTACATCTGCATTCTGATTTTCTTCCAGTGCATCCAAGGCCATGTCATAGTGATCCAGTAGTTGTGAGAGGCAGGAGCGACCTGCCCTGAACCCATGTTGCCCTGGATTGTGCAGATTTTGGGAATCCAGGTGATTTGCAATCCTGCTTCTTAGCACTCTTTCAAAGATTTTTATGATGTGGGACGTCAGAGCTATTGGTCTATAGTTCTTAGCTAATGCTTTGCTGCCACCTTTATGGAGCGGGGCTATATCCGTTGTTTTAAGTGACTGTGGAATTTCACCCATGTCCAAGCTCCTCCTCCATAGTGTACTTAGGGCACGCGAGAGGGGTTTCTTGCAGTTCTTAATGAAAACAGAGTTCCACGAGTCTGGGCCCGGGGCTGAGTGCATAGGCATGTTGTCAATGGCTTTTTCGAAATCTATCGGAGTTAGGGTAATGTCGGAAATCTGGCATACATTTATGGAGTTTTGAGGCTCATTCATGAAGAAATCATTTGGGTCGTCGATCCTCAGACCGATTAGTGGTTCACTAAACACAGAGTCGTACTGGGATTTCAATATTTCACTCATTTCCTTGTTGTCGTCTGTGTAAGTCCCATCCTGTCTAAGTAAGGGCCCGATACTAGATGTGGTATTTGCCTTGTTTTTGGCATATGAAAAGAAATATTTGGAATTTCTTTCAATTTCACTAATAGCTTTAAGCTCCTCCTGCCTCTCCTGGTTCCTGTAAGAGTCATTTAGCTTAAGTTCGATAGTTTCCACTTCCCTGGTCAGCGCCTCCTTTCGTGTATCAGATATTCTAGCACTCCTGAGGAGCTCAGTGACTCTTCGTCGTCTTCTGTAGAGGGAGCGTCTTTTTCTCTCCAGTTTACTCCTGCTCTTCTTCTTTCTTAGGGGAATATGCCTAGAACATGCTTCGGCTACCAGGAAGTTGATCCTTTCAAGGCACTGGTTTGGGTCCATGTCATTTAAGACATCTTCCCAACATGTTTCGTTTAGGACATGGTTTACCTGGTCCCAGTTGATGTTCTTGTTGTTGAAATTGTATTTTGTGAAGACACCTTCACCGGTACATGCATTCTGCTGTTCAGGACCCCTATGCATGTACGTCTGGACTTCGATTAGATTGTGATCGGAATTAGTTGTTTTTGATATTCTTATGTCTCTTATCAGGTCCTCATTATTTGTGAAGATAAGGTCAAGTGTGTTTTCTAGTCTTGTTGGCTCCACTATCTGCTGGCTTAAGGTGTGTTTTTCGCAGAGACTTAGTAGCTCGTGTGTGTGTGACCTTTCATCTGCGCTACCTCCGGGGATTGTTTCAGCTATAACATTATTTGCTACATTTTTCCATTTTGTATGCCTTAGGTTGAAATCACCAAGCAGTAAGATGTTTGGGGATGGAGCTGGAAGGTTTTCCAAACAGTAATCGATTTTCAGTAGCTGTTCCTTGAACTGTTGGGAGGTTGTATCTGGTGGCTTGTATACAACCACAATGACTAGGTTTTGGTTCTCGATCTTTATAGATAGAACTTCAACTACCTCATTTGTGGTGTTCAGCAACTCTGTGCAGATAAGGGACTCTTTGACATACAGGCCAACCCCCCCTTGTTGCCTGTTTTTTCTGTCGCATCTAAAAAGGTTGTAACCACTTATCCATATTTCACTGTCAAAGTGATCTTTTGTGTGAGTCTCTGTGAAGGCTGCAAACATTGCATTAGACTCCACTAGAAGTCCACTGATAAAAGGTATTTTGTTGTTGGTGGATGGCTTAAGGCCCTGTATATTAGCAAATATGAACGAGGTTGTAGGTGTGTACATCTTGGTAACCGGGTGTATTATACATGTATAAACCTTGGTCAAATAGATATACACATACTGTTATGACAGAGAAGGTGCATGGTGGAGAGAGAGGGGCGCCCTCTATAGGCTAAGACGACAAAAAAAAAAAGTCCCTGAAAGGCAGCTGACTCCTTGAAGAGTAAAAAGTAACACTGGCTAGAGAATTAGAAAATGCTGAGATCAACTGAGTACATCACAAAGAGTCCAGGAGAGAGAGAGGGAGATTAAAGCTACAAGTGAAGATGAGGGGAATCTAAAATTCTCCTAAAAGAAAATCCAGGTACAATAAATCTAGTATCAGGCCTTTGTTAACAAATGGAACATACTCTGACGACAACACAGCGATGAGTGAAATAATTAATTCCCAGTATGACAGTGTACAGTAAACCAGTACTCGGCCTGAACACTGACAATTCGAAAGACTACTTCGTAAATGAGATATAACAGTGCAGACGTCTCCTAACTCGGATATAACAAACCCTACTTGACTTCGAAGTCACTGATTCCATACCCATGCATTCTGTTCCAAGCCCAGACTCGCTGGACCTCCATTCATCAAAATTTATCATGTGCCTGAGAGAGAGAGAGAGAGAGAGAGAGAGAGAGAGAGAGAGAGAGAGAATGAAATACATACCTGGAAAGTACTAGAGGGCCTGGTCCCAAATATGCACACGGCCATAACATAGTGGAGTGAGATATGGGATGAAGTGTATAAAAAAATAAAAGCAGAAAAGCAGGGGCGCCGTGGGCACAGTAAGAGAACACTATCAACATCTGTGGCCCCAGACTATTCAACATCTTACGAGAATATATCAAACATTGCTGGGACAAGTGTAGAAGTCTTTAAGAGGAAACTGGATAATTATCTACGGGGTGCCAGATCAACCAGGCTATGACAGATATATGGGACAGTAAGTCACCTACAACAACAGCCTGGTTGACCAAGCACACACCATACATACCTGGTCTCAAGTCAGGCTCCGGTATTAGAAAAATTCTCGAAATTCATCAAAGGTGTATATCTGACGTAAAAAGGGACATAAAATCAGAGCAATGTATCATAATTTGCAGACCATACTAGAATCTACATGAGAGTGGTAGCCATGGAGACACAGTGAGCCTCTAAGCTGATATACACGAAGTCTTCCAGTGGGTCACTGACAACAATATGATGTTCAGTGAGGACAAATTTCAGTTGCTACGTTACGGAAGAATGGGGAAAATATAAAAACAAGATGGAGTAGAAAACAAATTTAAACCACTCAATAAACGTAAGTCAAATGTGAGGGACCTGTGAGTGATAATGCCGAAAGATCTCATATTCAAGAAACATGATAATGTTATTGCAACTGCAAGAAAAATGATAGGTTTGATAAGCAGAACCTTCAAAGAGTTGCTAAGGCAATGATGATACTCTTCAGGTGACTCGTTCTCTCTAGGCTGGAGTATTGCTGTGCACTAACGGTGTCCTTCAAGGCAGGCGAAATTGCATAGCTGGAAAATGTACAGAGAACCTCCAGAGCTCGTATAAAGTCAAGCACTTAAATTACTGGAAGTGCTTGAAGTCCCTAGAACTGTACTTCTTAGAACGTAGGCGAGAAAGATGCATCATAATCTACACCTGGAAGATACTGGAGGAATTGGTCCCAAACCTACACACCGCAATTAATACTTATGAACACAAGAGGCTTGGCAGACGGTGCAGGATACCTTCAATGAAACGTAGGTGATAAGTACACAGAACTTTAAGTGTTAAGGGACCGCGACTCTTGCAACACCCTCCCTTCGTGCATAAAGGGGAGTACCAACAAACCTTCCCCCCCCTATTCGTCTTCAAGAGGGAACTCGACAGACTCCTCAAAACAGTTCCTGATCAGCAGGATTGTGGTGTATACGTTGCACTTCGGGTGGCGGGCACTAACAGCTTGAGCAATCAAGCCAGCACCCAATGGGGGGGTGTGACCTCCGGAAGTGACTCCAGGTAATCTCCCCATCTTTTATACATTTATAATGTAAGATTTCCTTTAGAATTTAGTAGGCCTAGTGTGAGAGCAGCGGGCAGAGGGGGCGATGATCCTGAGAACCATTAATACCGTGAGCTCACCACCCAAGAACACTGTGTGGTAAAGAGCTTAAATAAATGAAGAGCTAGAGAAATGGAGAGAGGAGGAGAGGGGTCGAGGGCCAAGAGGACACATCCATCACTGCCAACGTGGTTAACTCAACGCTGTGGCAAAAGTCATTTTACATGTGTAAATGTTACTTGTATAAAGGTCAAAGAGGGCATAAAGTTGCCCAGAGAGAGAGAGAGAGAGAGAGAGAGAGAGAGAGAGAGAGAGAGAGAGAGAGAGAGAGAGAGAGAGAGAGAGAGAGAGAGAGAGAGAGAGAGAGAGGGGGGGGGGCAAACATCAGACCTTACCGACTACGTCGAGGTTACAGAGTAAGGAGCCTTCGATAATACTATGGCTAATGGCTTTATCATGTCAAAGCAAAAGGTTGTCTCAACGTCCACTCTACCTGTGTACCTGTTGATAGCCCTCGCAGCTTAGTGGTCCCAGACCAAGCCTCCTGGTTGATTAAGGCTTGATCAACTAGACTGTTACTGCTGGTCGCACGCACTCCATACGAACCACAACCCGGCTGGTCAGAAATAGCCTTGACCTTACCAAGTACCCCTTCAAGATAGCCAGAAGTTTTGCTGGTAATTCCCCTTATGCACAACGATTAGATTAGCTTCTGCCACCGAAGTGGCTAATTTATTGTGCATCCTGTGGAGGGTAGCGCAAGAGCATATGGATACACAGAAGGTCTACAACTAGGGCCTGAAATTGGTTAACATGAGTACATCTGGATTTATATCTACAGTTCACTTATCTGATCTGTTACAAACAAATTTAAAAGTTTTCTTAATATATCTGGTATCTTATTTTCCATCTTAACACGTCACATAGGTTATTATACAACCTCTGCACGAAGAGACGACGTTGAAATATCGTGGCCCTTGATACTCAATGAGTTCTCATTATGTACTTGCGGCGGCACTCCTGCTGTACTGTACGTCTACCTACCTGGAGGGCATTCCGGGGAGCAACGCCCCCGCGGCCCGGTCCACGACCAGGCCTTCCGGTGGATCAGGGCCTGATTAACCAGGCTGTTACTTGCTGGTCACACCTGGTCCAACGTACGAAACACAGTCCGGTTCATCGGGTACTGATTTTAGATATCTGTTCAGCTCCCTACTGAAGACAGTCAGGGGTCTATTGAGTACTGTATTTACATACATACTGGCACTGCACCGACTGACATATCTCCTGTTGTCATCTAGCACCCCGTCCCCTTAATCACAGACAACATGGCACTGTTGCAAAAATAGTCAAATGGGCGACTGTTGAAGCCTTTGAACAGTAGCTGCCCATTTTCTGTTGGTGCGGCAGACTATCTAATAGTCTTTCATCTTATATTTATAGTTTCCGGTGTAACCTAACTCCTTTCTACTGTAACTTGGAAATGGACTGTGTGTCGTAGGGGGTTCGGAGGAGATATTTGGAGTAAGTAATACACACTATGGATGTCTGGAGGCGTATAATTAATGCGAGTCGAGGGGAGCCCAGGAGCCTGCCTGTTGAGTCTGCTATGGCCTAGCCTTGAATTAAGAGGGAAAGCTGTGGCCTACGGCTCACGTGTGAGGAACTCGTGACGTCACAGCTAGCCAAAGAGCCTGTCTATAAGGCGGCTGGGATTATCTAAGTATACTACAAAAGTACACAGTAACACTACTGACGGATTGCATACCGAGTGACTGCACTGCGCCGGTCTGGGACCCGTCCCTCCAGGATATTCCTACTATGAAGTACAGTAATGACTGTACATTATTACGACGGTTGCTCATGTCAGGGTGATCTTGGTGCCAGAGGTTTTAACAAGGTCAAGCACGTCACTCATCAATGACTTGTTTGATGCGGGGGATTGCTGGCCAGTGCCTCTGTGAGCTTCAAGAATAAACTCTTTCTCTCACATATCTAGAAGAGTGAATTCTGTAGTGCATTTTTTTGTCTCCCCAGACTAATACACAGTAACAGTATTCTAGGTCAGCACATATCGCACATGATACATACAGCGAATATTCCATGTGGCCACCACACCGCATTCTGCATTCATGTTTTTTTTATATTATGAGGTTAAAAGTGGCTGGGGCGGATAGTTGGTGGTAAGTACTGATATATCAAAGTATCTTAATGAAAATATACCACATATATTAAGCCAATTTCCTAAAACTGCTTGCAACAGATAAGCGAACTGTAGATATAAATCCAGATGTACCCCTGTTAACCCTTTTAGGGCCTTGTTCCTAGATCTTTTGTGTATCCATATGCACTTGCGCTACCCTCCACGGGATGGATATGAAGTGCACAATAAACTATCCACTTGTATGGCAAAAATCAATTACTTCGATATGGAAAATGTGAGGAAATTAAAACTATATCGGAGTATAAAACAAATTCCAACCACACAATAGAGCGAAAAAGTAATGTAGAAGACCTGGAAGTGATTATGTCAGAAGACCTCACCTTCAAAGACCATAACATTGTATAAATCGCATCTGCTAGAAAAATGACAGAATGGATAATGAGAACCTTCAAAACTAGGGATGCCAAGCCCATGATAACACTCTTCAGGTCGCTTGTTCTATCTAGGGGCCCAAGACTGTTCAACAGCCTCCCACCAGCAATAAGGGGCATTACGGGAAGACCCCTGGTTGTCTTCAAGAGGGAGCTGGACAGATACCTAAAGACGGTGCCGGATCAGCCGGGCTGTGGTTCGTACGTTGGATTACGTGCGGCCAGCAGTAACAGCCTCGTTGATCAGGCCCTGATCCATCAGGAGGCCTGGTCGTGGACCGGGCCGCGGGGACGTTGATCCCCGGAATGCCCTCCAGGTAGACTCCAGGTAGGCTGGAATATTGCTGCACACTAACAGCACCTTTCAAGGCAGGTAGAATTGCTGACCTAGAAAATGTACAGAGAGCCTTCACGGCACACACAAATGCGATAAAACACATTAATTACTGGGAACGCTTGAAGTTCCTCAACCTGTACTCCCTAGAACGCAGGCGGGAGAGATACATGATTATATACACTTGGAAAATCCTAGAGGGACTAGTACCAAACTTGCACACGAAAATCACTCCCTATGAAAGCAAAAGACTCGGCAGACAATGCAACATCCCCCCCCAATGAAAAGCAGGGGATTACCCTGGCTGTCTTCAAGAAGGCACTGGACAGGCACCTAAAGTCAGTACCTGACCAGCCGGGCTGTGGTTCGTACGTCGGGTTGCGTGCGGCCAATAGTAACAGCCTGGTTGATCAGGCCCTGATCCACCATGAGGCCTGGTCACAGACCGGGCCGCGGCGTTGACCCCCAAAACCCTCTCCAGGTATATTCCAGGTATGGAGGGAATGAAATAGAATGACTCACGAAATCTTAATAACACGACTGCAAACAAATCAAGGAACGGGTGGGGATTGAAATGGAATGATAGGCACAATGAAAGTCCATGGTAACAACTGTTGACGCTATCTTGGTGTTACGTTCACCTGGTGACATCTTCCTCCGGTTATAATTAATGGCATTGTTTTATCCCATAGAAATATTTTATAAGGTCAAATTCATATCTGTGATCATTTTGAAATAGCGGAATCGGTAAGTTTTATAACGGTATCGTCAAATTTACCGCTAGCTTTGCGCCTCTGCCTTCGTACCATCATCTCCGCCTCACGTACGTAAGGAGGGCGGGACCCACCATGAATCATACACGCTTGTGTAAAGCGAGATAGAAATTCATACAATTTCAACGAGACTCACTCCAGCATCCGGTACAAGATCTAAATTTAGCATTTCCTTTTAGACACACACACAGTCTTATCTACCTACGGTCACTTGCACAACCTTCCCACTTCCCAACCCCGCTCTCTCTCTCTCTCTCTCTCTCTCTCTCCCTCTCTCTAGTAATATCTCCCCGGTTAATTTAAGGATGTATAATTTAAAATAAAACGTACATATAGTACAGGATTCAACTAGCTACATTGTGCCCAATATAAATCATGATCAATATAAAACTAACAATCAAGATTGCTGGCTAACCCATTTTAAATGTTGGAAAAGATGATAAAGGTATAATGTGTAGCAAGGTAGAGAGTATGGTGAGGGAGGTCAGGAGGGAGACGATGCCATGATACTCGCTACTTCCTTCAAACTCTCACTCAAGCCTCGCAGACCATGTATATACATGAGGCACTCTCAAGTCTGCCGACTCTCTATTTTCCGCAACTGCACCAGGACTGTGGACATTTTTTAATCCCCGCGTATTAGTATTACGGGTAGACTTTAGATTGTGTGTTAGTTACCATTTTGTCCTTGGCACATGCCGATTAGACACTAGGCCTGGTGTGTTTGTGTGTGTACTCACCTATTTGTGGTTGCAGGGGTCGAGTCATAGCTCCTGGCCCCGCCTCTTCACTGATTGCTACTAGGTCCTCTCTCTCCCTGCTCCATGAGCTTTATCATACCTCGCCTTAAAACTATGTATGGTTCCCGCCTCCACTACTTCACTTTCTAGGCTATTCCACGGCTTGACTACTCTATGACTGAAGAAACACTTCCTAACATCCCTTTGATTCATCTGAGTCTTCAACTTCCAATTGTGACCTCTTGTGTCTGTGTCCCATCTCTGGAACATCCCGTCTTTGTCCACCTCGTCTATTCCGTGCAGTATTTTATATGTCGTTATCATGTCTCCCCTGACCCTCCTGGCCTCCAGTGTCGTCAGGCCGATTTCCCTCAACCTTTCTTCGTAGGACAATCCCCGTAGCTCTGGGACTAGTCTTGTTGCAAACCTTTGCACTTTCTCTAATTTCTTGATGTGCTTGACTAGGTGTGGATTCCAAACTGGTGCTGCATACTCCAGTATGGGCCTGACGTAAATGGTATACAGAGTCTTGAACGACTCCTTACTGAGGTATCGGAACGCTATCCGTAGGTTTGCCAGGCGCCTGTATGCTGCAGCAGTTATCTGATTGATGTGCGCCTCAGGAGATATGCTCGGTGTTATACTCACCCCCAGATCTTTTTCCTTGAGTGAGGTTTGCAGACTTTGGCCATCTAAACTATATTGTGTCTGCGGTCTTCTTTGCCCTTCCCAATCTTCATGACTTTGCATTTGGCGGGGTTAAACTCAAGGAGCCAGTTGCTGGACCAGGCTTGTAGCCTGTCCAGGTCACTTTGTAGTCCTGCCTGATCCTCATCCGATTTGATTCTTCTCATTAACTTCACATCGTCCGCAAACAAGGACACTTCTGAGTCTAACCCTTCCGTTATGTCATTCACATATACCAAGAACAGCACAGGTCCTAGGACTGACCCCTGTGGAACCCCGCTTGTCACAGGCGCCCACTTTGACACCTCATCACGTACCATGACTCGTTGTTGCCTCCCTGTAAGGTATTCTCTTATCCATTGCAGTGCCTTTCCTGTTATGTGTGCCTGATCCTCTAGGTTTTGCAGTAACCTCTTGTGAGGAACTGTGTCGAAGGCCTTCTTGCAGTCCAAAAAAATGCAGTCGATCCACCCCTCTCTCTCTTGTCTTACTTCTGTCACCTTGTCATAAAACTCTAATAGGTTTGTGACACCGGATTTTCCCTCCCTGAAACCATGCTGGTTGTCAATTATACACTTGTTTCTGTTCTTCCCATTATTTCTGTTTCCCTTGGGAACAAACCTCTCCTCTGCCTCCTTGCATTTTGTTGCCACATAGTCCATCATTTCTTGTACTGGTTTTCCTGTCAGTTCCCTCTCCCACTGAATGTCTTGAAAGAAGTTCCTCAAGCCTGAGTAGTTCCCCCTTTTGTAATTTGGTTTTTCCCACCCTATTCCTGCTGCTCTCTCCACTTGGAGCTCAACTATGTAGTCGAAGCACAGAACCACATGATCACTAGCTCCCAGGGGCCTTTCATACATGATATCCTCGATGTCAGAACTACTCAAGGTGAATACAAGGTCCAGTCTTGCTGGTTCATCCTCTCCTCTCTCTCTGGTAGTGTCTCTAACATGTTGATGCATGAGGTTTTCCAGTACCACATCCATCATCTTGGCTCTCCATGTTTCGGGACTCCCATGGGGCTCCAGGTTTTCCCAGTCAATCTCCTTGTGATTGAAATCACCCATAACTAGTAACTTCGCTTCCCCCATGTGTGCTCTCCTGGCCACCTCGGCTAGTGTGTCGACCATTGCTCTGTTGCTCTCATCGTATTCTTCTCTTGGCCTCCTGCAGTTCTGTGGTGGGTTGTACATTACTGCAATTATCACCTTATGTCCCTCAGACTGGATTGTTCCTACTAAGTAGTCCCTTTCACCCGTGCCATCCATTCCTTCCATTTTCTCAAACCCCCACTGGTTTTTAATGAGCAGTGCAACTCCTCCTCCCCCTCTCCTCTCTCTCTTTCCTGATGATTTGATATCCGGATGGAAAGATTGAATCTGTTATTATTCTGGTGAGTTTTGTTTCTGTGAGTGCTATGTCTGGGGATGTCTCCTTGATTCTTCCGTGCCACTCCTCATACTTATTTGTTATTCCATCTGCATACCACACCTTCAACTTCTTTTCTAAGATTGTGGTCTGGGAGGTGTATTGGGGTTGGGGAAGTAGGAGACCTGATAAGGAACTATGGGTGGTTGCTGTGGGGGTGGAGTTTGTAATGCAGTGGTTGGGGGCATTGGATGTGGCATGGGTGTTTTGGTTTAGTGTGTTTGGTTGCACTGGGGTTGACCTGGTTGAGAGGCTTCTATAGGAAGTTGTGAGGGAAGCTGTATTTGATCTTCTTGTGTCTGGGATCTCCTGTCTGTCTTCTCCATCCCCTCTCTTTCCTCCTTTCGCCTTTGTACCATCTCTCTCTGTTTCTGCCTTTCTGCTTGTGTTCTGTCGCGGTCGAGATACACCTTTCTGTATGCTGGCATGTCCCTTAATCGTGCTTTCTCCTGCAGGATCCTGTTCCGAGTCGATTCTGCCTTGAAGGTCACTTTCACTGGCCGGGTTCTTTTTTTTTTACAAACCCTATTCTCCGAAAATTTTCCGGCTGGGTCATGTCGTCTTCTCCCATTGCTTTCATGATGCTTTCAATTGCTTTTTTTTCCCCTTGTTTTCTTGCTTCATATGTTTCCCCTTCAACTTCCTGGAGCCCATACACAGACTGACCTCACCCTTTCATTCCCCCCACTGCATATCCCTGTGTATCCCCTCATTCAATTTGATTTCCTCCATTGCAGCTTTCCTTTCTTCAGTTTCACTAGCTAATGTACTTGGGCTCAGTGGCCTGTCATTTTCCCTTCTCAGTTTTCCCTGGGCTCTGCTGTGGTCTGTTAGGGCCTCCACATATAGCTTAGCTCTTTCATTTACTACAGTCTCCACTGACTGAGCTTCTACATGCAGTTTTGCTCCTTCTTTCCCTACAGTCCCCTTATTTGTGACTGAGGTAGCAGTCTCTGTTGTCAATCCCAAAATGTTCTTTAGTTCTTTAGGCTGTTTCAGATTTTTCAGTTCCTCTTCTAAACTCTGTATCCTGGCCTCTGCTGCTTTGACATGCACCTCCCACTTCCATGTCTTTCCATGTCTATCCTCTCTTCCATTCTCATGCTAAGTTCTTCTAGTTTCTTTTCCCATTCATGTTCCCTTTTTGTGAGCTCTGCTGCCCAATCTTCCTTTGCAGTTTCCTCCTCCTGTCCCTTGGTTTTTCTTGTTGCTCTCTGGCAACCTATTTTTGTTTTATCCTGATTGCCTCAGAGTGGGAAACCTATGTAATTCTGTATGTTAGGTTAGTATTGTGTATGTCAGAGTGTGGGGGGGGGGAGGTAGAGGAGGAACTGTGGCTATGTGGGAGAGTAGAGGGGAGGGGGAGTGGGAAGGAGAGTGAAGCAAGTGGGTGAGTGGCAGAGGGAGAGGGGGAAGGAGAGAGAGGTGGGGAGGGGGAGGGTGAAAGAGGGAGGGGAGGGATCAGGTGAAGGAGTGAGATGTCGGTGGCGGAGGGGGGGAGTGTATGTGTGAGTCTGGCAATGTGTGTGTGTGTGTGTGTGTGTGTGTGTGTGTGTGTGTGTGTGTGGGTGTGTGTGGGTGTGTGTGGGTGTGTGTGGGTGTGTGTGGGTGTGTGTAGGTGTGTGTGGGTGTGTGTAGGTGTGTGTGTGTGTGTGGGTGTGTGTAGATGTGTGTGTGTGTGTGGGTGTGTGTGGGTGTGTGTGGGTGTGTGTGCGCACACTAGGCTACGCTACTCTTTTGAAGATTATAAAAATTTTCACAATCAATTCCTTATTAATATACAAAAATATATAATATATAATATTAATTATGTACACTTATGTTTGTGTGTGTGTGTGTTTACTAGCTTGTCGTTCTTTGAAAAAGAGGGGGGGGTCAGGTTAACACTATTTGTTATTGTTGTTGGTTCACCGGTACTCTCCCGGCCCAGATCTCCGCACACTAGGCTACTTTACCTTTTGAAGATTATAGGATTATTTTTTCTCACTCAATTCCTTAATATATACTAATGTTTATTATAATAATAATTACGGTTGCACACGTGTGTTTGTATGTACGTACTTGTTTACTAGCTTGTCGCTGTCAGGGGGGGGGTCACTAGGCTACACAACTCTTCTGGAGTTTACCTGGAGATATTTAGATAATTTACTAAACATTATCAGGGTTACCACTATCTATCTCCTGGTACTGAAATAGGGAAAGTGATGGTATAGCATACAACCAGCAGGGCGAGACACTGAGACTTTAGACACT
Source organism: Cherax quadricarinatus (assembly GCF_038502225.1). Lineage (NCBI taxonomy): Eukaryota > Metazoa > Arthropoda > Malacostraca > Decapoda > Parastacidae > Cherax > Cherax quadricarinatus. Next base: position 42,764,482 of record NC_091302.1, on the reverse strand, counting down.
AACCAAAATTAACCACAAATAGGCAAGTGATGTCGTCTGCACAACAATGGAGGTTCCTGCTGGTCGGCTGCTATCAACTTCAATTTTGTAACTCCTTCAGGAACTTTATTATGCATTCAAGTTTTTATTTTCTTTTTCTTTTAAGACTTGGTATTGCCTCTTTTTTCTTTAGTACAGTATTATGGTCATAACAAGTCTGATGATGTTAGCTACATTCACAACACCAACAGCTGGGGATTGACTAATTTTTTCTTACTTTCAGTATTTACTTAATCACTCTTTTTTGCCCCTTATCACTACACTGCTGTTATAACCAACTAACATATGTATTTAATATTTCAGATCACACCGTTAACCCAATTAACTGTTTGGATATTTTGTGTCAACACTGCGGCCAGCAGCCAGATCAGCTGACTGCTACCCTCCCTCACTCACCATTCATTCAAATTTAAATTGTAAAATTCTTGATCTTATCACATTATTCGCACTCTTGAAAGCTATTACACTCTTGTAGGTATGTTCACTGATTCACTCACGTACGATGACCGCTAATAATATCTTAGGACAGCCACTAGAACGCTAAATCCTGGGAGCACTATTTAGCGATACTGCTTCACGTGTGTGTGTGTTAGTTACCATTTTGTCCTAGGCACATGTCGATTAGACACTAGGCCTGTTGTATATGTGTGTGCATGTGTGTGTGTGTATGTGTGTGTGCGCGCGCGCGTGTGTGTGTGTGTGTGTGTGTGTATATAATATATATATATGTATATATATATATATATATATATATATATATATATATATATATATATATATATATATATATATATATATATATATATATATATATATATGTAAAACTGAATAGGTAATAGGTAAAACTGGTCAATTACCAACAGCTCATTTAAAATTAAGTCCTTTCTAAAAATTTCTCTTATACGTTTGAAGATATATTTTTTTATTAATGTTAATGTAAAAATTTATAATTTTGAACCAAAAGAATCTTAGAAAACTTACCTAACCTTATTATAACAAGCGCAATTTAATTTAGCCTAATCCAACTAAATATATTTTAGATAAATTTACAATAACTTAATGATAAACAAACACAGTGAAATACATTTTTTTCGTTAGGTTCAGAATGATTTTGGCGAAATTATTGCATACACAAATTTTCGCTTGTCCTATATTTTAAGATGAGCGTTGCTATTTAAGCCAAAATAGCAAGTTTTACCTATTCGGCACGACATACATAATATAATATAATATACATATATATATAGATATATATATATATATATATATATATATATATATATATATATATATATGTCGTGCCGAATAGGCAGAACTTGCGATCTTGGCTTAAATAGCAACGCTCATCTTGCCATATAGGACAAGCGAAAATTTGTGTATGCAATAATTTCGCAAAAATCATTCTGAACCTAACAAAAAATATATATTTGTGTTTATTATTAAACTATTGTAAACTTATATTAAATATATTAGTTGGATTAGGTTAAATTAAATTTCGCTTGTTATAATAAGGTTAAGTAAGTTTTCTAAGGGTCTTTTGGTACAAAATTATTAATTTTTATTTATTTATTATCACAATGGCCGATTCCCACCAAGGCAGGGTGGCCCGAAAAAGAAAAACTTTCACCATCATTCACTCCATCACTGTCTTGCCAGAAGGGTGCTTTACACTACAGTTTTTAAACTGCAACATTAACACCCCTCCTTCAGAGTGCAGGCACTGTACTTCCCATCTCCAGGACTCAAGTCCGGCCTGCCGGTTTCCCTGAACCCCTTCATAAATGTTACTTTGCTCACACTCCAACAGCACGTCAAGTATTAAAAACCATTTGTCTCCATTCACTCCTATCAAACACGCGCACGCACGCATATCTTCAAAATGTGTAAGAGAAAATTTTAGAAAGGACTTAATTTTTAATGAATTCTTGCTAATTGACCAATTTTACCTATTCGGCACAGTATAAACACACACAACACACACACACACCCATATATATATATATATATATATATATATATATATATATATATATATATATATATATATATATATATATATATTAATAAACAAAATACATTTACAGAAAAAAAAACAAACATGAATGCAATGGCACAATGTATCAAAGATGATGAATTTCCTCCAGCTCCTCCGAGGCTGGACGCGAGCCAAGTATGCAGCAAGCATTTCCCCTCTGGATGGCGACGCTGAGGCGCTGGAACATGAAAGTGGCTGCCCTTGGGTCCCTGGTGGTGTCGATGAGTCTGGAACCCAATTCTTTAAGGAAACGTGTGGCATTTTTTCCCCATGATCCCAAGGTCTCTGATCCCACTGGGACAAATTGATACTGTTGGCTAATGTCCCTGTACTTGCTGATCTTGTACTCCTCCCTGTGGTCAGCAGCTCCTCCCTGTCGCCCCACACTGTGATGGATATAGGTGTCAGCCAGTGTGGACACACAGGTATAGTCCCATGCTAAGAGCTTGCCATTCTTCCAAGGATAGATGGTGATCCCGTCGGGGCGGTTTGCTGGGTTGTGGGTATTGTTTGCTGCAAGTGATCGTGGCTCCCTCTCGGCAGGGCATCCAGCTGTAGCAAGGGTTCTCTTAATGATGTCGTTGACCTCATTGTGTCTTGCATGCCAGCCCTTGGTTTTGGAACAGTTAAGACCATGTAGACCGTATTGGTCTGCTTGCACTTCGCCGCAAATACACATATATTCTGTGTGAATTGGGGCAGCAAGGCGCAGAGCCACTGCAATACGGAGGGTCTTAGGGTCGAGTCGCGTTCCCATTGCCGATATGGGAACTGTTTGGAGGAAGTCCCCGGAGTGAGGTGCACTCACAGCCTGGAGACGGGCAATCTCCCTATCTAATGTTGCAGCCCTGAGCATGTTGGCAAGCACCTTTTCAGCAATTGGGCCATCCCAGCTTGACTGTTTGTGAGCCAGTGCTGCACTAGGGTTTGGTGCTGGAGCAGCAAGTCTCCCCCATTCGGTGATGGCACTGACATAGCTAGGGTCTTCTATTCCTGCTGAGTCACTGAGGGTGTCAGGAAGAATTTGTCTTATCAACTCGTTTGATGCAATGGAAGAGGATAGGAAAGCTGGTAGAGCAATCTGGGAGGATCTGCGTACTTCTAGCCCTCCAAGCCTGACCGGAAGTGAGGCTTGCAACCACTGTCCATCGTCAAGGGAAAGATTCAATACACTCTCTAGCATGGCCTTCAGGAGAGAGTCATATTCCTTGAGTTTTGGACTGCTGAAGGCTGGGGAGCATCTCAGAAAATAGGTAAGTTTTGGGTAAGTTATATATATATATATATATATATATATATATATATATATATATATATATATATATATATATATATATATATATATGTCGTGCCGAATAGGCAGAACTTGCGATCTTGGGCTAAATAGCAACGCTCATCTTGCCATATAGGACAAGTGAAAATTTGTGTATGCAATAATTTCCCCAAAATCATTCTGAACCTAACGAAAAAAATATATTTCACTGTGTTTGTTTAGTATTAAATTATTGTAAACAAATCTAAAATATATTTAGTTGGGTTAGGCTAAAATAGATTGTTCTTGTTATAATAAGGTTAGGTAAGTTTTCTAAGATTCTTCTGGTGCAAATTTAAAAAAAATTACATTAACATTAATGAAAAATATATATCTTTAAACGTATAAGATAAAATTTCAGAAAGGACTTAATTTTAAATAAGTTTTTGCTAATTGACCAGTTTTACATATTCGGCACGACATATATATATATATATAATATATGCATTCAAAACAACTACTGTGAAAGAACAGTGAAATTCCAAGCGCTTTCGTGAATCCATGAATGATTTATAATTAGTCAAATGTGGGAAGAATTTAATGATATATTAGACAAGTAATAAATCTTAATTCATGGGTAGAGTATTAGGTGTGTTTCACAGAGTCGGGTGTCGTCACGCGTGTGTGAGGTGTTGCTTTGTGGTGATGACGTGACGAAGTGTAGTCTTGACCCTTTATATGCGTTCCTTTGATATTTTATTTTTACAGTTCCTTCACAATGTGAGAAGTGACGAAAGCGCTTGGAATTTCACTGTTCTTTCACAGTAGCTGTTTTGCATATTCTGATATCACCTGTTTACTGTGTTATTTGTCCTGGAGATGGGAAGTACAGTGCCTGCACTCTGAAGGATATATATATATATATATATATGGTATATATATATATATATATATATATATATATATATATATATATATATATATATATATATGCACACACACACCTAGTGTTGGGCTGTGGGAGCAGGAAAACTCTGGAAACTAGCCAAAAGAAAGATTAACAAGAGCCAATATCCTTCATGCACCACAAACATTATGCACTAAATACTGAGTGGATATGTGGGGCAGCGGGCCACCAGCAGCAACAGGCTGGTTGACCTGGCTAGCGCACCAAACGACCCTGGCCCATGGCCGGTCTCCGGAAGTATAAACACTCTCGGAACTCATCAATTGCAAAGGTATAATAAAAACAGGAAGATACTCCAGCTATCCTGAGGTCAGGAACCGAGTTATACCCAGAAATCTGTTACACACTAAATTATTACGCCGAAAAAAATATCTTCCTGGGAAAAAAATTGCAAGAGTGCAAAACGTTTAACATAGTTCCTCACTCGTCGCCGACATTTCATCATTCCCAGTAAATTCGGTTAATTTAACACGAAACATCGTTAAAGGGTTCCAGTCTCTGCCAATACCAAGGAGTTCGTGTTTACCGAACTGCATGTGGAAGTCGAGGCGCTATACTGAGGGAGGGAGGGAGAGGAATCTCCACACGCGGCATCACTGAAGAGTAGGTACCAGGAGCTAGAGCTGTGAGCAAGCGATAAGGAGTGAGTGTAGTAGTAGCGCCATTCATTACTACTCTCCCTTCATACCTGGCAGGTATACACAAAGGCTGGTATACTCCCTGGCATGTATACACCCTGACATTCCTCAAAGGTCACCACAATGGTATACCTTCCAGAGTCTAGACTGCTCTTTGATATACCTTTAAGTATACTGCCCTGCAGTATACCTCCTATATACCATCTTGTATATACCATCCCAGGAGCTCTCCCCCACGTGGGCGTCTCAGGAGCTCTCTCTCACGTGGACGTCCCAGCTCTCCCCCACGCGGGCGTCCCAAGAAGTGTCCCACGATTGGTTGCCAACACTCATCTGAATCCTAATTACAGAAGACGAGTGATGAATGCTGATGAGGGAGTGGCGCCTCTCTAGGCCACACTTGGCCACGCTGGGAAAGGAATTCGAAAGTGACACAAATAACTGACGGTGCGGAGAGTATAATAACTGTACACAGTACCCCGACTACTGTTTACTCAACTTGCTACACTGTACCTTATGTCGTAACCCTGCTTCTGTTGTCTGAGGGTCCACCATCACTGTTACTGTTGTCTGAATGTACACCATCACTGTTACTGTTGTCTGAATGTACACCATCACTGTTACTGTTGTCTGAAGGTACACACATCACTGTTACTATTGTCTGAAGGTACACATCACTGTTACTGTTGTCTGAAGGTACACCATCACTGTTACTGTTGCCTGAAGGTACACATATCACTGTTACTATTGTCTGAAGGTACACATCACTGTTACTGTTGTCTGAAGGTACACATATCACTGTTACTATTGTCTGAAGGTACACCATCACTATTACTGTTGTCTGAAGGTACACCATCACTGTTACTGTTGTCTGAAGGTACACATATCACTGTTACTATTGTCTGAAGGTACACATCACTGTTACTGTTGTCTGAAGGTACACATATCACTGTTACTATTGTCTGAAGGTACACCATCACTATTACTGTTGTCTGAAGGTACACAATCACTGTTACTGTTGTCTGAGGGTACACCATCACTGTTACTGTTGTCTGAAGGTACACCATCACTGTTACTGTTGTCTGAGGGTACACATCACTGTTACTGTTGTCTAAAGGTACACCATCACTGTTACTGTTGTATGAAGGTACACATCACTGTTACTGTTGTATGAGGTACACATCACTGTTACTGTTGTATGAAGGTACACCATCACTGTTACTGTTGTATGAAGGTACACCATCACTGTTACTGTTGTATGAAGGTACACCATCACTGTTACTGTTGTATGAAGGTACACATCACTGTTACTGTTGTCTGAAGGTACACCATCACTGTTACTGTTGTCTGAAGGTACACCATCAGTTACTGTTGTATGAAGGTACACCATCAGTTACTGTTGTATGAAGGTACACATCACTGTTACTGTTGTCTGAAGGTACACCATCACTGTTACTGTTGTCTGAAGGTACACATCATTGTTACTGTTGTCTGAAGGTACACCATCACTGTTACTGTTGTTTGAAGGTACACCATCACTGTTACTGTTGTCTGAGGGTCCACCATCACTGTTACTGTTGTCTGAATGTACGCCATCACTGTTACTTTGTATGAAGGTACACATCACTGTTACTGTTGTATGAAGGTACACCATCACTGTTACTGTTGTATGAAGGTACACCATCACTGTTACTGTTGTATGAAGGTACACATCACTGTTACTGTTGTCTGAAGGTACACCATCACTGTTACTGTTGTCTGAAGGTACACCATCAGTTACTGTTGTATGAAGGTACACATCACTGTTACTGTTGTCTGAAGGTACACCATCACTGTTACTGTTGTCTGAAGGTACACATCATTGTTACTGTTGTCTGAAGGTACACCATCACTGTTACTGTTGTCTGAAGGTACACCATCACTGTTACTGTTGTCTGAGGGTCCACCATCACTGTTACTGTTGTCTGAAGGTACACATCACTGTTACTGTTGTCTGAATGTACACCATAACTGTTACTGTTGTCTGAATGTACACCATAACTGTTACTGTTGTCTGAATGTACACCATAACTGTTACTGTTGTCTGAATGTACACCATAACTGTTACTGTTGTCTGAATGTACACCATATCTGTTACTGTTGTCTGAAGGTACACCATCACTGTTACTGTTGTATGAAGGTACACATCACTGTTACTGTTGTCTGAAGGTACACCATAACTGTTACTGAGGGTACACCTGTTACTGAGGGTACACCATAACTGTTACTGAGGGTACACCATAACTGTTACTGAGGGTACACCATAACTGTTACTGAGGGTACACCATAACTGTTACTGAGGGTACACCATCACTGTTACTGAGGGTACACCATCACTGTTACTGAGGGTACAATATCACTGTTACTGAGGGTACAACATCACTGTTACTGAGGGTACACCATCACTGTTACTGAGGGTACACCATCACTGTTACTGAGGGTACAACATCACTGTTACTGAGGGTACACCATCACTGTTACTGAGGGTACACCATCACTGTTACTGAGGGTACACCATCACTGCTATTGAGGGTACACCATCACTGTTACTGAGGGTACACCATCACTGTTACTGAGGGTACACCATCACTGTTACTATTGTTTAAAGTTACACTGTATTATCGTCTACTTACACTATTCTTCTTACTGTTATCTAAAGTTACACTATCCTTATCATTGCATACCATTATCCTTGTTACTGTTGTCAACAGAGGTTACACCATATGACAGACCTAAGAAGTGGTCTACAAGATTCAATTTTCTATTAAACAGACATGTCAGTGTTGAACTTGATAGTCTCGCTCACAGAGAATAAAGAGCAATCTGTTAAAGTTAAATACAAAGTTACATTATATATTTTACATTGTATTATCCGTAAGGTTTATCCTGTGCACACAAAAAACGTTTACCTAGTATCATGAAATCTAAGCTACTGTCATTCTGCATAGCAATATTTATGATTATATTATTGGGTTAAAGTGTAGGATATCTACCTGGAGGGTATTCCGGGGATCAACGCCCCCGCGGCCCGGTCCACAATCAGGCCTCCCGGTGGATCAGGGCCTGATCAACGAGGCTGTTACTGCTGGCCACACGCAGTCCAACCTGCGAACCACAGCCCAGCTGATCCGGCACCGAATTTAGGTATCTGTCCAGCTCCCTCTTGAAGACAACCAGGGGTCTATCGGTAATGCCCCTTATGGCTGGTGGGAGGCTGATGAACAGTTTTGGGCCCCGGACACTTAGTGTTTTCTCTTAGTGTACCAGTGACGGCGCCCCTACTTTTCACTGGGGGTATGTTGCATCTTTTGCTTTCGTAGGGAGTGATTTGTGTGTGCATATTAGGGATCAGTCCCTCCAGAATCTTCCAGGTGTAGATTATGATATATCTCTCTCGCCTGCGCTCCACTGAGTACAAGTCAAGTGTTTCCAGGCGCTCCCAGTAGTTAAGGTGTTTGATGGAACTTATACGTGCAGTGAAGGTTCTTTGTACATTCTCTAGTTCTGCAATTTCACCTGCCTTGAATGGGGGTGTTAATGTACAGCAGTATTCCAGCCTAGAGAGAACAAGTGATTTAAAAAGAATCATCACTGGCTTGGCATCTCTTGTCTTGAATGTTCTCATTATCCATCCTATCAGTTTCCTCGCAAATGTGATAAGTGGCATTGTTGTGGTCCTTGAAGGTGAGATCTTTGGCCAATATCACACCCAGGTCCTTCACATTACTTTTCCTCTCTATTGTGTGATTAGAGTTTGTAGTATACTTAGTCCTAGTTATTATTTCCTCCAGTTTTCCATAACGGAGTAGTTGAAATTTGTCTTCATTGAACATCATAGTGTTCTCCATTGCCCATTGGAAAACTTCGTTTATATTTTTTGGAGATTTGCCGTGTGGGCGTGACACTGGCGTGGCTTGCAAGATGCAATCTGAATTTTAGAATTTCCCATGCTTTTCTCTATTGGTTTAGCCCAGTAGGGGGCACGACCTTCTCACCTGCATCATTATTCATTGTCTTACACTATTTAACTATAATTTTATGTAGGTAAATGATGTTTGTGATTAACATTCAATTTTTTTTTAGAAACAGAGAGCAGGGCTGGCTGGCTGCCTGCCTGCCTGCCTCTCTCTCTCTCTCTCTCTCTCTCTCTCTCTCTCTCTCTCCCTCCCTCCCTCTCTCTCTCCCTCCCTCTCTCTCCCTCCCTCTCTCTCTCCCTCCCTCTCTCTCTCCCTCCCTCTCTCTCCCCCTCCCTCTCTCTCTCCCTCCCTCTCTCTCCCCCTCCCTCTCTCCCTCCCTCCCTCTCTCCCTCCCTCCCTCTCTCCCTCCCTCTCTCCCTCCCTCCCTCTCTCCCTCCCTCCCCCTCCCTCCCTCCCCCCTCTCTCCCTCCCTCTCTCTCCCTCTATCTCTCCCTCTCTCTCTCCCTCTCTCTCTCCCTCTCTCTCTCCCTCTCTCTCTCCCTCTCTCCCTCTTTCTCTCTCTCTCCCCCTCTCTCTCCCTCTCCCTCTCTCTCGTAGCTTGTCACTGGTTCAGTGTGGACGTGTTGCCAACTGGTTCGATGATTTTCACCTTCACTTGTAGGATTTCTTGTATAGTTTTGCATATTCTTACATATCTCTGGTTGTGAGTCAGAGTGTGTGCTGGTGCTCTTGTGGGTTTTATCTTACCAGGATCTTAGGTAGCGTCCTTAAGTCTGTCTTGTGGCTGGCTGCAGGATATTCCTGTCATGATACCTTCCTGTCCAGAACTTGGCTCTACTTACCACGGTGTTGGCTCTATGTGCACAGTCACAGTCGGGGAACATGGTCATTACACTGCCTAGCATTGTTAATGGTACTTTGTTTTAGTTTTAGGACCTGTGTGTATCCACCGTGTGTTTGATGGTCACTGTTGTTCCATGTTTCCTCTTGTTTCACAACACTGTACTTATCCTGGATAGAATACTTAGGTTGTCGTGGTTATTTGGATCCTGTGATCTCATATGTTGGATATATACCATGCATGTTTCCCCTACAGTGTACATAGTGCATAAAGTATTCACTCCATCACTGTAACTTGTATATACACCATACTAAGTATCTTAGTCGTGAGGGAAAACACTGTTTTGTTCACTAATAAGCTCTATTTAATTATTAATGTATTTAGATACAAATATATACCCAAGCGTAATAAACCATTCTGAAGTAGTGGGTTTAGGTTTAATATTGAGACCTTACTGAGGATATTTTGATGGTTTATTAAGTACTGAGGTTCAACCATGGTGGTAAACCATTACTGTGGAAACAGTCTTATTGCGATCTGTATACACGTCTCTTATTGTCATGCCCATTGTGAAAGACACTGCAGTGACACAGAAATAAAAACAAATTAAACTTATCCTTATTACTGTTATCTAAACATTAACTACACTATCCTTATTACTGCTGTGTAAACATAAGCCACATTATCGTTATCTTCTACAAATACAAACCTAACTTAGGCTATAGATATATGACCCAACCTAAGTTGGGCAGCGGTAAAGGGGTGGAACCATGCTAACTTGGCCAAACGACAACCCCCCAACTTAAGCTAATCCTTGAGGGCAACTTAGCCGATATGCAAGTAAGTAGTAGTAGATGAATGGTTCAAAGAACCGACATGTTGTTAAATTAGACACATGTGCAACTCTTGGGTATCTTTATTGAGGAAACGTTTCGCCACACAGTGGCTTCATCAGTCCATACATAGGAGAAACTTGAAGAACAGGAGGAGAATGAGGTAATCAGTCCCTCAACCTTGAGTTGATGTGGACAGTCCATCAATCTTGAATAGAATACGGCATATGAGCGGAGAAGCAGCTTATAAACCGTATGGCAGGAGAAGTGCAGCAGTTGTAGGTGGTGTCACATTTGGCGAAACGTTTCGAAATAAAGATACCTAACTGTGTCATATGTGTCTTACCTAACATACCCAAGAGTTGCACATGTGTCTAATTTATCAACATGTCGGTTCTCTGAACCATTCATCTACAAAGTCTCTGGTGTCGAACTCTAACAAAAGCCTTACAAAAATCCAAATAAACAATATCAAATTCATTATGATCAACGGCCTCAAAAGCTTTACTGAAGAAATTTAGTAAATTAGGCAGGAACGGCCCCTGGTGAATCCATGCTGAGTATCATTAATCAAATTATGCTTACCAAGATGGTTTCTCATAACATCAGCTAAAACTGACTAGTAATTTGCTTACAGTTGAGGTCAAGCTTATTGGCCGGTAATTTGACGGTAACGACTTGTCCCCTATCTTAAATATAGGAATTACATTGGCCATCTTCCACATATCAGACACTACACCTGTTTGAATAGATATTAAAAATATTAATCAATGGTTCACAAACTTCCATTTTACACTCCTTAGGAACCCTTGAAAAAAGCTCATCAGGGGCCGGGAATTTATTTTGCTTCAATAAGTCTACTTGTTTGACAACCATATCGCTAGTGACTGACATTACATAATTTATCTTCTTCAGGCCCACTATAAAAATTAATTATTGGAATCTTTTTAGTGTCTTCCTGTGTGAAAACCGAGAGAAAATAATTATTAAAAATCGAGCACATTTCATTCTCCTTATCAGTAAGATGCCAGAGTTATTTTTAAAGGGACCTATCTTTTCTCTAACTTTTGTTCTAACCTGGAAAAAACTTTTCAGGTTAGTTTTTGAATCCCTAGCAACTTTAATTTCATAGTCCCGTTTAGCTTTTCTTATCCCCTTTTTAACCTCCCTCTTAATGTGAATATACTGACTTATAAGATAACCCTCACCTCTTTTGATCCACCTATAAATTCCTTTCTTCTGCCCTAAAAGATATTTGAGCCAATCATTCATCCATTTCGGGTCATTTCTATTCGATCTCATTTTTATGTGGAATAAACGTTCTTTGGGCAGCATGTATAGTGTTTAGAAAGCTGTCATACTGATAGCTCTCTTCGATACCCCAGTCCACAGATAAGTGTTCTCTAAGCCCATTGTAATCTGCTAAGCGAAAATCTGGGACTGTTACCGAGTTATACCCACTATTATACTTCCATTCAATGTTAAAGGTAATTGATTTGTGGTCGCTTGTACTAAGTTCCTCCGTAATTTCTAAATTATTAACAAAGGTTTCTTTGTTTGCCAGAACCAAGTGCGTGTTTGTTTTCTTAATTATACTACCCGATTCAGACTAAGATGCTGTGCGCAAAGGAAACAGTGACAACGTTTCACTCTAAATAAAGCTTGATAAAGCTACAAGCAGAGCATAAAAAGTTAGACTTTAGAAAAATATTATGTCAGTAAATTCAATTTTGCACAAATTTAGTTTTTAAAACCCAGGTTATAAATACCTAACATCTCTCATTGATTTATCATTAGTAGCTATCATTCTCAATCATCTTTCTTATATATTCCCATTTATCATTACCATTAATCATTCTTATTCATTCCCATCCATTCGTATTCACCCCATCCATCATTCTCATAAATTCCCATCCATTATTCTTATGCATCCCCACAGATCATTCCTATCCATCCCCATCCAACATTCCTATCCATCCCCATCCAACATTGTTATCCATCCCCATCCATCATTATTATCCATCCCCATCCAACATTCCTATCCATCCCCATCCAACATTGTTATCCATCCCCATCCATCATTCTTATCCATCCCCATCCATCATTGTTATCCATCCCCATCCATCATTCTTATCCATCCCCATAGATCATCATCCATCCTCATCCATCATTCTTATATGGGATGGATAAGAATGATGGACGGGGATAGATAATCCCCATCCATCATTCTTAACCATCCCCATTCGTACCCATCATTCCTATTCATAATTCTTATCCATCTTTCCCATTCATAAGTCGTATCCATCATTCTCATTCATTCATAAGTAGATAAAGAAGGAGCACTGCAGCAAGCCTACTGGCTCCAGCTAGTCAGGTCCAACCCACACCTACTCATATACTAGTCTAATCTATTTTTAAAACTACTCAAGGTTTTAACTTCAATGACGGTACTCGGGAGTTTGTTAAACTCGTCCACCTTTACCTTTGAAGAATTTCGAGAGTATATCTACTCTCTGAGCTCGGCTCGTCTGGTGCTTGCCTGGTCAACCAGGTTGTTGCTGCTGGAGGCCCGCTGCCCCACATATCCATCACAGCCTGGTTGATCTGGCACCTGGTGACGATACTTGTCTAGTTTCCTCTTGAAGGTTTCAACCTATGCTTCAAGACTATGCTTCACTATGCTTCAAGACAATGCTTCAACACAATGCTTCAAGACTATGCTTCAAGACTATGCTTCAAGACAATGCTTCAAGACTATGCTTCAACACTATGCTTCAACACTATGCTTCAAGACTATGCTTCAAGACAATGCTTCAAGACAATGCTTCAACACTATGCTTCAAGACAATGCTTCAAGACAATGCTTCAAGACAATGCTTCAAGACAATGCTTCAAGACAATGCTTCAAGACAATGCTTCAAGACAATGCTTCAAGACAATGCTTCAAGACAATGCTTCAAGACAATGCTTCAAGACAATGCTTCAACACTATGCTTCAAGACTATGCTTCAAGACTATGCTTCAAGACTATGCTTCAAGACAATGCTTCAAGACAATGCTTCAAGACTATGCTTCAAGACTATGCTTCAAGACAATGCTTCAACACTATGCTTCAACACTATGCTTCAAGACAATGCTTCAAGACAATGCTTCAAGACTATGCTTCAAGACAATGCTTCAAGACAATGCTTCAAGACAATGCTTCAAGACAATGCTTCAAGACCATGCTTCAAGACAATGCTTCAACACAATGCTTCAAGACAATGCTTCAACACTATGCTTCAAGACTATGCTTCAAGACCATGCTTCAAGACAATGCTTCAAGACAATGCTTCAAGACAATGCTTCAACACTATGCTTCAAGACTATGCTTCAAGACTATGCTTCAAGACAATGCTTCAAGACTATGCTTCAAGACTATGCTTCAAGACTATGCTTCAAGACAATGCTTCAACACTATGCTTCAACACTATGCTTCAACACTATGCTTCAAGACAATGCTTCAAGACAATGCTTCAACACTATGCTTCAACACTATGCTTCAAGACAATGCTTCAAGACAATGCTTCAAGACAATGCTTCAAGATAATGCTTCAAGACAATGCTTCAAGACAATGCTTCAAGACAATGCTTCAACACTATGCTTCAAGACTATGCTTCAAGACAATGCTTCAACACAATGCTTCAAGACAATGCTTCAACACTATGCTTCAAGACTATGCTTCAAGACCATGCTTCAAGACAATGCTTCAACACAATGCTTCAAGACAATGCTTCAACACTATGCTTCAAGACTATGCTTCAAGACTATGCTTCAAGACAATGCTTCAAGACTATGCTTCAAGACTATGCTTCAAGACTATGCTTCAAGACAATGCTTCAACACTATGCTTCAACACTATGCTTCAACACTATGCTTCAAGACAATGCTTCAAGACAATGCTTCAACACTATGCTTCAACACTATGCTTCAAGACAATGCTTCAAGACAATGCTTCAAGACAATGCTTCAAGATAATGCTTCAAGACAATGCTTCAAGACAATGCTTCAAGACAATGCTTCAACACTATGCTTCAAGACTATGCTTCAAGACAATGCTTCAAGACAATGCTTCAAGACTATGCTTCAAGACAATGCTTCAAAACAATGCTTCAACACTATGCTTCAAGACAATGCTTCAAGACAATGCTTCAAGACAATGCTTCAACACTATGCTTCAAGACTATGCTTCAAGACAATGCTTCAAGACAATGCTTCAACACTATGCTTCAAGACAATGCTTCAAGACAATGCTTCAAGACAATGCTTCAACACTATGCTTCAACACTATGCTTCAAGACTATGCTTCAAGACAATGCTTCAAGACAATGTTTCAAGACTATGCTTCAAGACAATGCTTCAAGACAATGCTTCAAGACAATGCTTCAAGACAATGCTTCAAGACTATGCTTCAAGACAATGCTTCAAGACAATGCTTCAAGACAATGCTTCAAGACCATGCTTCAAGACAATGCTTCAAGACAATGCTTCAAGACTATGCTTCAAGACAATGCTTCAAGACAATGCTTCAAGACTATGCTTCAAGACAATGCTTCAAGACAATGCTTCAAGACAATGCTTCAACACAATGCTTCAAGACAATGCTTCAACACTATGCTTCAAGACAATGCTTCAAGACAATGCTTCAAGACTATGCTTCAAGACAATGCTTCAAGACAATGCTTCAAGACAATGCTTCAAGACAATGCTTCAAGACAATGCTTCAACACTATGCTTCAAGACTATGCTTCAAGACCATGCTTCAAGACAATGCTTCAAGACAATGCTTCAACACAATGCTTCAACACTATGCTTCAAGACTATGCTTCAAGACTATGCTTCAAGACAATGCTTCAAGACTATGCTTCAACACTATGCTTCAACACTATGCTTCAAGACTATGCTTCAAGACTATGCTTCAAGACAATGCTTCAACACTATGCTTCAACACTATGCTTCAACACTATGCTTCAAGACAATGCTTCAAGACAATGCTTCAACACTATGCTTCAAGACTATGCTTCAAGACAATGCTTCAAGACAATGCTTCAAGACAATGCTTCAAGATAATGCTTCAAGACAATGCTTCAAGACAATGCTTCAAGACAATGCTTCAACACTATGCTTCAAGACTATGCTTCAAGACAATGCTTCAAGACAATGCTTCAAGACTATGCTTCAAGACAATGCTTCAAGACAATGCTTCAAGACAATGCTTCAAGACAATGCTTCAAGACTATGCTTCAAGACAATGCTTCAAGACAATGCTTCAAGACAATGGTTCAAGACTATGCTTCAAGACAATGCTTCAAGACTATGCTTCAAGACTATGCTTCAAGACTATGCTTCAAGACTATGCTTCAAGACAATGCTTCAAGACAATGCTTCAACACTATGCTTCAAGACAATGCTTCAAGACTATGCTTCAAGACTATGCTTCAAGACAATGCTTCAAGACTATGCTTCAAGACTATGCTTCAAGACAATGCTTCAAGACAATGCTTCAAGACAATGCTTCAACACTATGCTTCAAGACACTGCTTCAAGACTATGCTTCAAGACTATGCTTCAAGACAATGCTTCAAGACAATGCTTCAAGACAATGCTTCAAGACAATGCTTCAAGACTATGCTTCAAGACAATGCTTCAACACTATGCTTCAAGACAATGCTTCAAGACAATGCTTCAACACTATGCTTCAAGACAATGCTTCAACACTATGCTTCAAGACTATGCTTCAAGACAATGCTTCAACACTATGCTTCAAGACTATGCTTCAAGACAATGCTTCAAGACTATGCTTCAACACTGCTTCAAGACAATGCTTCAACACTATGCTTCAAGACAATGCTTCAACACTATGCTTCAAGACAATGCTTCAAGACAATGCTTCAAGACAATGCATCAAGACTATGCTTCAAGACAATGCTTCAAGACTATGCTTCAAGACAATGCTTCAAGACAATGCTTCAAGACAATGCTTCAAGACAATGCTTCAAGACAATGCTTCAAGACTATGCTTCAAGACTATGCTTCAAGACAATGCTTCAAGACAATGCTTCAAAACTATGCTTCAAAACTATGCTTCAACACTATGCTTCAACACTATGCTTCAACACTATGCTTCAAGACAATGCTTCAAGACAATGCTTCAAAACTATGCTTCAACACTATGCTTCAACACTATGCTTCAACACTATGCTTCAAGACAATGCTTCAAGACAATGCTTCAAGACAATGCTTCAACACTATGCTTCAACACTATGCTTCAACACTATGCTTCAACACTATGCTTCAACACTATGCTTCAACACTATGCTTCAAGACAATGCTTCAAGACCATGCTTCAACACCATGCTTCAAGACCAAGCTTCAACACCATGCTTCAACACCATGCTTCAAGACTATGCTTCTAGACTATGCTCCACAACCAGTGCTTTCTTATATCCTTTCTAAATCTAAATTTTCCCAGTTTGAAACCATTGCTGCAAGTCCTGTCTTGGCTAGATACTTTCAGCGCGTTATTTACAACCCCTTTATTCCTGTCTTCCATTTATACACCTCAATCATATTCTTCCCTAATTCTATGTCTTTCTTGAGAGTGCAGATTCAAGGTCCTCAGTCCATTTTCATAGCAGAGATTTCTGATAAATGGGATCAACTTTGCCATCCTTCTTTGTGCGTTTTCCAGAGCATTTATGTCCATTCTGTAATGAACATAATCTAAACGAAGCTTAACCAACAATGTACAGAGTTGAAGAACAACCTGAGGACTTCTGCTATTTATACTTCTTAATACGAAGCCAAGAATTCTATTCGCTTTATTGCGAACACTTACGCACTCCAGGTAAACTCCAGGTAAACTGTTGTCTTGGTTTTAGATTACCGCTAACCAGAACTCCTCTATCATTCTCATTAATCATTAGTATTCATTATACCCATTAATCATTAGTGTTCATTATTCCCATTTATCATTCGTATCCATCTATCCCATTCATTATTAGTATCCATCCTTCCTATCTATCATTCCCAGTCATGTAGATGAATGGTTCAGAGAACCGATCAACATGTCTAAACTGAAAGAAATTTGTTTCACTGGATAGTGTCTTCATGACCCAATAAATTAAACATAAGAACATAAGAATGGAGGAACACTGCAGAAGGCTTACTGGCCCATACAAGGCAGGTCCTTATCAAAACCACCACTACCCAAGAATTTACTCTCGTACCCACGACACCAATCAAACCCAGCCCTTCCTACTTATATACGTATATGTCCAAGCTACCCAGGGTCCTAGCCTCGATCACCTTATTCGGAAGATTGTTCCACACATCCAACTCTGTTCGAAAACCAGTACTTACCTATGTCCTTTCTAAATCTATCTAACTTAAATCCGGTATTTCTGGTTCTTACCTGGTTCGATAACCTCAGTATTTTATTATTATCACCTTTGTTTATGCCCATCATCCTCATTTTACGTCTCTCCAGAGACGTAGAATGAGGGGAGATATTATCCAAGTCTATCTTCATATGGGAGATTCCTTATACAGTAAATCATTTTAGTCATTCTTCTCTGTATCTTTTCCAATGAACCTATATCCATCCTGTAGTAAGGAGACCAAAACTAAAGAGCATAATCCAAATGAGGCCTCACTAGTGATGTATATAGCTGTAAAATAACTTTTGGACTTCTGTTACTTATACTTCTTGAAATACATCCTAGTAATCTGTTAGCATTATTGTGCACACTTGGGCACTGATGTCTTGCCTTTAGATTTCTGCTTACCATGACTCCCAAGTCTTTTTCACATTCTGTATGATCAAGCTCTACTTCACATAGTTTATAACTTCGAGGGTTATTTTCATTCCCAAGGACTAGGACTTTACACTTGTCCATCCTGAACTTCATCTGCCACTTTTATGACCAAGACATTAATGTGTCCATATCCTTCTGGAGTTCATTGGTATCCTCCTCAGAATGAATCATACGGCCGATTTTTGTATCGTCAGTAAATTTGCTCATGTCACTTGTAATTCCTTCAAGGTCATTAATGTAAATTATGAACAATAGGAACCCCACTAGTGACCAGTTCCCATTCAGATTTGACCCCATTAATGGAAACACTGTTTTCTATTAGTAAGCTATGACTCTATCCATGCTAGAATTTTACCTCCTATACCATGAGCTGCTACTTAAGCGTCTCTTGTGAGGTGCTCTATCGAAGGCTTTACTAAAATCCAAATAAACAATATATTCTTTATCACTGTCTACTGCCTCAAATGTTTTACTGAAGAGCGTCAGTAAATTTATCAGGCAGGACAGACCTCTCGTGAGCCCATGTTGAAATTGATTAATCAAATTATGTTCTTCAAAACGACTTCTAATAATATCAGTTATAACTGATTCTAATAATTTTCCTACTATAGACGTCAGGTTTATTGGACGGTAATTTGAAGGAACGGACTTATCTCCTGATCTGAATATAGGAACCACATTAGCTATCTCCCACATCTCTGGCACAACACCAGTTAGGATGGAAGCATTAAACACGCTCGTTAATGGCATTCTTCAAGTACGCTGGAAAACAATTCGTCGGGTCCCGGGGACTTATTTTGTTTCAGTTTGTCTGATAACCATGTCCCTCCTGACAGTAATATTAGTTAATTTGAATTCCTCAGGAACTGAATAATTGTTAATTTTTGAAATCTCATTTACTCGTGCATGCCGCATGATTTTTAATTAATAACCAGGAAGTGCACTGACCGGCGGCTATTAAACACTTTTTACGGTAACAAAACTGCTTAGAAACAGCAGTGTAGACGCCCAGTTGTTAATTCTTATGCCTAAGTTAGCAATGTTCCTATCATTCTTAACTAGGGAGGTGGAAACAAGAGCAGATGCAGCCCTGCTAGAAGACTCCTGCTTAGATCCATCAGTCTATATAACTTGTGATAAATTATTACTACCAGTTAGGCGAGAAATTTCTTCCTGGGCAGTTGCTTTTATAAGTGATTTAAGGAAGGGATTACTAGTAATGAGCTTCTTGGGAGGGACTTGCAGGTATGTTATATTAAATGAACACATCTACCATGGAGGGGTGAAACGATATTGTTGTCTACAGTGATACAGTTCGTACAAGTTATAAAACTTACAACTGCACGACTCACGAAATCGTAATGACACGATTGCAAACAAACCACACCACGGGCGGGATAGAACTCGCGATCAGCGTCTCAAAACTCCAGACCGTCTCGTTAGCCACTGGACCAGCTAGCCACTAGCTGGTCCAGTGGCTAACGCGACGGTCTGGAGTTTTGAGACTCTCTGATCGCGAGTTCTATCCCCCCCCGTGGTATGTTTTTTTTTTTTACAATTGCACGTTTTCAACAACCTATTTAGATCTAGGCGTATTTACTTTAGACATTTATTAAAATTCATAGTGACTGTGATTCATTTCTAGTACCGAGTACAGTGGTAATCTCAATAATCTTATCAATGATACTAGACACACCAAGCTCCTTTCCTTTGTAGATTTGGGACAGCAAAGAATAATTCTGAGAGCTTCAATTTGCTTTAACTCCAAGGGTCGGAGAGAACTTTCTCTAGCTAATATCAACATAGGAGCAGTATAATCAATTAAGGATCTAACATAGGCTATGCACATCATTCTCACGATTCTCATATTAGCACCATAAACCATACCACGGGCGGGGATAGAACCCGCGATCAGAGTTTAAAAAAACTCCAGACCGTCGCGTTAGCCACTGGATCATAGTTGGGGTTGTAACCAGCAACAGCTTTGAGAGTATTTAGCCTATCTTTGCATTTCTTATTTAGTTAAGGTGTGGTGGATTTAATTAAGAGCACATCTACACCATGATATCTGTAAAATTTAACGTAACTAATGTTTTCACCCTGCAAACAAATCGTGAGGGATGTCGTTTACATATCAATATCTTTGTTTTAAAAGATATGAGGCTTAATCAATTACAAATTGCTTGAACTTCATTAAGAATGGTACTCATCTTATGCCCTGTTGTATGGATCATGATGTCATCACTATAACTTATAGCTGTGTTTAGGCGAGGCAGGTAGAGCATTCAGGCGAGCATTAATCAGAACATTAAGTAGCATGGGACTGAGAACTCCTCCCTGGGGTGTACCTAGGGACAATTCTTTAGACGCGCTTCTGAAGCCTATGTAGAGGGCAGAGAACAAACACTATTTGACAAATATCATATTATCCAACTGAATAGGCTACCACCGATATTCATTTTAACTACTTCATGTAGTATAACAGTTCTGTTTGTGATATCAAATGCAGATTTCTGATTAAGAAATGTGGTAAAACTAGTAGAGGCGTGTGCAGTGAGAAAGAGGGAAATACAATTCTGCGCACTTTTACCTTTCCAGAACCCATAGAGATGAGGGGAAAGTTGGTGTCTGGTTCTGTGGTATAGTTTATTATGTATCATTCTTTCAGAAGCTTTACAAAGAGAACAAGCTAAGGAGATCAGTTTAAATGTATCAGGCTGCTGTGGCTGAGAGATACACACAGTGATACTACTGGTCCAGGAAGTAGAAAGAACACCCTCGATGTAACCGAGATTATACAGTGCTAACAAAGGATTATCAGGCACGTGCCTTAGAGTTCTGAGGATATCACAAGTTATACCATCCTCTCCAGGAGCAGTTGATCGACCTTTAGCTAATACATTATCTAACTCATACTCGGTGAAGAGGCAATCACTCATCAATATTTTGACTCAAAATTAATAAATTTCAACCTTTCTTCAGAAGCACACACTAGGTTTTCTCTAGCATGAGATAGGAAATTTTCATGCCTGGATGTTTTGGACCAGTTATTTATGAGGTCATTTGCTTTTTTCAAGAAGAAAGGGATGAGCAACATTACCAGTCTTTTTCCTGGTTATTTTATTTATACCTTTCCAAGCCAAACTTAAAGGGGTAGACCTGTGTAACCTGCTAACAAACTGATGAGATTAAGACACATGTGCAACATCTGGGTATCTTTATTGTAGACGTTTCGCCATCCAGTGGCTTTATCAATACAAATTCTAGGACATAACTTGAAGACAGTAGAACTATGTACGTCTACAATAAAGATACCCAGATGTTGCACATGTGTCTTAATCTCATCTTGTCGGTATTATATACCATTCGTACACAACTGTTCCCATTCCTGTTACCTAAGTTCTTGCTTTCTATTCCTTGCATTTGTCAGTGCAGCGTGGAAGGTTCGGAGCAGGTCTGGGGGTCTACATTCATGGTATGCTTCACCAATCCTCCTAGCTGCTGCGTGTGCTACATTGTGTAGCTGTGAATCATTACAGTATTTACAATGGTATTTGTTGAAATTTATGGTGAAAGATTTATGTCTTCTTCTGTTCACTTGATCTGTGAGTAGTCTCAATAGTGGCAACTAAATTATTGAATTATGTGCCAGTGTGCTCGTAATTCTTATACCATTGAGGAAAGTAGTTAATGACGTTATCTGTGTGTTCTGTATTTAGCTCCTTGATGGCTGGAGATATGATCAAGATTGACAGATGTGAGTCTTGGGAAGTGATCAGATAGAGCATCAACTGTAACGGCCATGCATCGTATACGATATATTAAATCCAAGGTACATATCTAGTATGCCACCATATATGTGAGTATGCTCCAAAATGTCCACAATTCGAACATTATCATGCTCATTTAGAAATTTCACTAATTTAGTTCCACTGGTATTTGTTATAAACCCACCAATATTGTTATGTCTGGCATTAAAGTCTCAAAGAATGAGAGTAGGTTCACTAATGATGTGGTCTGGTAAAGCACCGAGTCGAAGCTGGTTTGCTGGAGCATAAAGATTAAAAATGTTTATGGAAAAGTTGCCTGCGTATATTCTGACACCATGATATTACATGCTTACTCGACTCTGCAGAGCAAGAAGTGAAAGTGGCAACACACATCCCACAACAGTTAGTTGACCTTAAGTTATAAGTTGCATATCCGGACAACTCTGGTGGAGGTACTTCACCTTGTAGTCTACATTCCTGCAAACAGATGACATCAATATTCTTGGTTGCACTAATATGAAGTAAGTCAGGCAAACGCTTCCTGATGGAAGAAATGTTCCATGAAAAAAAAAAAAACTGTAATCTATCCATTGTAATAAGTTGTTACAATCTCTTGCTCATAAAGTGGTACGATTTTATTGTTTGGACTACAGTGTGCAAACACTGTAGTCCAAACAGCATAGTTTGTACTTTATTTTCCTAACTTTTCTGTAAGCATTTCCCGGTATTTTGCCAGCACATCCCTAAGCAATGTTTGAAGCCAAGAGCTACTGGCTTCTTCCTCACAAACTGTTTGAAAACGAATAACAATTTCTGTAATTTGGACATCATCCTTGTAGTCAAGAGCACCATTCTGACTACCTACATTAAAAAAAATTATCAGCATCTGTTGAAGGTGCTCAATTTTCTTTCTGTAGGTTTGTTAATTTGAAAAAGGTCAGCTGAATCTAATACCTTCCCAGACAAAGGTACTCGTGAGTTAGTCCTTTCTTCATCACCTATCACATTAACAGGTACCAAGGTTACACTGGCGTTCTCTGATGGTGCTTCTGGCATGAATGACTCTTCATTCATTATAAGTAGTTTCTGTACAATTAATTCATCTCCAGCTTCCAATGGGGTCACATGATTGCTGTCCGTCTGACTGTTATAGATGTGTGTTGGGAAGAGTAACAGGCTCATCCACATATTCAGGTGTAATTACAGGTGTGATTAGTGGCAGATCAGTAGTTACATGTGTGCTAGCAGGGACAGCTAGCTCCTCCACAACTGTGTGATGGTATTCTGGTATTACCAAAATCATTTGCAGGGAGCTTGGGCACTCCCACAATTTGCACAGATGGAGTCACAGGTCTGGCTGTGGTAGGCTGGCTGGCCTCACCCTCAGATGCCATTAAAGGACTGTTATCTGGTTTACGTCGAAGGTTGTTTGGGTTTCATCTGCAGTCCTTATGCCAAACTGTAATCTCAACTTCTTTAAATTCCTGACTGTCGAGCCCCACTGTGCATTCCTTAGTGGGATGTCTCCCAGCACACTTGCCATACCAAGAATGTAGTATTACACAGTACTGTAACATGGCCACAGTGCTGACAATTGTAACACCTACGTCGAGTGTTGATACACTTCAATGGGTAGGACACGTAGGCCAGGCACCCATATATTCCGAGGGAGGGGCACTGGACATATCCAACTGGCAATAATTTGGGACCTTCTTTTGTCTGATATGTTCACTTTTAAGTCAGGATGGGTCCAGGGGGGAGAGTGCTGAGTTTCTGGAGGGCGAAGCAGCATAATGGCTCCATAAGTTGTATTAAGCAGATCACATCATCCTGTTCCACAGACACAGTTGTGTGAATTATTTCTTAACTGGATCCTTGCATTGGGATGTTTCTTCACAACTTCCACTAGCCATGCACACCTAGAAGGCAGCAGGGTGTGGTCGCTTTAGTTCAGCCTAACACAGTCTTTCTTTGAAGAAAGGCTTGTTGCACCCTGTGTGCACCAAGGACGCTTACTGTCACATTGCCTACGAGTCACGTGAGTCTGACTACGTCGGCGCACCAGTCCTCTCACTTCCTCTTTGTTTACTTTTAAATGTCTGAAAGCTATTATTTCCAACACATGCAGTAATATGTTCCTCTTTGACAGTTGCTATGTCTGGCAGTGATGATATCTCAGGCAAGACTCACAACGCAAGAATCCCCAATCCCCATAAGTAATGCAAAAAGTAATATTGACTAAATTCACAATTCTAACATAGACCACATGAAACAAAGAAGTTCAAACTGTAATAATGTTGGCAGAATTGCCAACAATATGTTAGGTAAAAGGACACAAATGCAACTAATGTGACATTTTATTGTGGCAACGTTTCGCTCTCCTGGAGTTTTGTGAAGCCGTTAGATAATAGCTTGGCAAAGCTCCTGGAAAGCGAAACGTTGCCACAATGTCGATTAGTTGCACTTGTGTCCTTTTATCTAACGAGGTTCAAATTCAATGAGCACTTTCAATTAGTTGAACACATGTTGCTACCACTTAATACGGTACACACCCCACTAAAAAATAATATATTAAGAACGATTTAGAAGCACATAAGAGTGTGTACTGAATATAAGTATTACTTTGTAAGATTCATCTGTCATCTTAAGTGTTTACGAGAGAGAAAAGATCACCAATCCTACCAGAGTGCAGAATGTTTACCAGGCTTCCGTCTAACACTCATTTGAGAGAACTGTAGTGATGTACCTGCCTGGATGGTTGCTGCCCGCCATCCTATTACCACTTAGGGGAGCCATGACTGAAGCTACCTGTACAACCACCACTCTTGGCACCTATACTGCCTCCAGCACCACCACCAACAGGAACAACCACCCTCACCACAAACAACTAGCACCATCACCACGACCACAAACTCGCACCATCACCACAACCACAAACTAGCACCACCACCACGGTCACAAACTAGCACCACCACGACCACCACCAGCAACAACAACGAGTACCACTATCAACAACAGCAACAACAACCAGCACCAACCACAACCACCAGCAACAACTACCACCACCACCACTAACCACCAGTACCACTAACCACCAGCACCACCAACCACCACCACCACCACTAACCACCACCATTAACCACCAGCATCACCACTAACCACCACCACCACCACCATTAACCACCAGCAACGACCACCACCACCACTAACGACCACCACTTACCACCACTAACAACCACCACCACTAACCAGCAGCACCACCACTAACCACCAGCACCACCACTAACCACCAGCACCACCACTAACCAGCAGCACCACCACTAACCAGCAGCACCACCACTAACCAGCAGCACCACCACTAACAACCAGCACCACCACTAACCAGCAGCACCACCACTAACCACCAGCACCACCACTAACCACCAGCACCACCACTAACCAGCAGCACCACCACTAACAACCAGCACCACCACTAACCAGCAGCACCACCACTAACAACCAGCACCACCACTAACCAGCAGCACCACCACTAACAACCAGCACCACCACTAACCAGCAGCACCACCACTAACAACCAGCACCACCACTAACCAGCAGCACCACCACTAACAACCACCACCACTAACCAGCAGCACCACCACTAAACCATAGTATCCAGCCCAGGAAGACTCCACTAACTAGTCACAGAAAATTATAACGCCACTAAGAGCTATTTTGTTTCTGGCTTAAAGTCTCTCTTAACACACAAAAAAATTCATAGTAAAAATATAACAAAGTAAAAACCTAATAAAAGTCAAACTTGAGTAAACTACAGTGTACATCAGTGTTTCAAACTTGGGTAAACTACAGTGTACATCAGTGTTTCAAACTTGGGTAAACTACAGTGTACATCAGTGTTTCAAACTTGGGTAAACTACAGTGTACATCAGTGTTTCAAACGAGGGTAAACTTTGAATATTTATGTATAGTCAGGCAACCCCCCCCCCCACACACACAAAACACCCACATATAAACATCCACACAACACACACATACAAAACACCTACATATAAACACCCACACATACAAAACATCCACAAAACACTTACAGTCTACTTACAAAAAAGCACTAAACCTGTAAGAGCAACACGCAACATTTCACAACCCTCAGCCACTATTAAAAAAGTGTAAATATCTTGAAATATATAAATACATTATATATATATATATATATATATATATATATATATATATATATATATATATATATATATATAGATATATATATATATATAGATATATATATATGCGCCATCAGATCACAGTACCCAGGTGATTTTAGAAGATGCAAAACAATGTAATCACGAAAGCGCTTGGACTTTCTCTATTCTTTCACAGTGGTTGTTTGCATATATATATATATATATATATATATATATATATATATATATATATATATATATATATATATATATATATATATATATATATATATATATATATATATAATGGAAAAAGAATCTACAAAAGAACACTAGACTTGGTATTTCCATAACCTTCACAAACCCAATGGAACAGTTATGCTAATTCTGAAGGTCGTTGTGTATTTTCCGGAAAAAGTCGTGTTTGATCGTATTCGAGTGTAAATAAAATCAAGTATATACCAGGTATCCAAAGAAGGCATACACACACACACACACACACAATATATATATATATATATATATATATATATATATATAATTAAATTACGAGACCTGGGCTCCAATCCAGGCTCTTGGGGAGTCGAAAAACTCTTGAAACTTCTCAAAGGTATATCTTAGGTACGAGGGCTGAGAGTGCCTTCCCATTCCCCCCTACCCAAAACTATGTATGCATCCCCTTACGGGCTTAGCGCTCTCCATGAATATAACCACTTGTACACTTGATCGCTTCTACCTAGACTTTCTACTCATTTCTGCAATACTGCAAGCTCCTGATGGTGTGTTGATTGCAACAAGAAAATCCTAGAGCTATCTTCCAACTTCCTCCCACCTCCGTCGTTGTGAAATTCCAAGCGCTTTCGTGACTTCTCAAGAAACGCTTGGAATTTCAATATTTTTTCAGTGGTTGTACTGTGCACACACACATACATTATGTATATATAAACATATATATATGATTTCCAAAATTTTTGCCGATATAGACACCCAATTTTCGATCAATACCGATACTTTTCATACATTTTTTTTTTTTTTTTTTTAAATTATATTGACTATGTTCAATATATATGGGAACGCTTATTGCAGGAGGGAGAGTAAATAACAGAGGAAGCTTAAACTTTAAATAACTTAATTTTTCTGAGATGATGTTATTACTCATTACTTGGTCTGTTGTGTTAGTTACTTCTTGTTATAGGTACCTGGAGAGTGGGGGGGGTATACTCAGTTGTGGTTGCAGGGGTCAAGTCACAGCTCCTGGCCCTGCCTCTTCACTGACCGCGGTGTACGTGTGGTTGTGTGTGTGTGTAGTTGTGTGTGTGTGTAGTTGTGTGTGTGTAGTTGTGTGTGTGGTTGTGTGTGTGTGTGGTTGTGTGTGGTTGTGTGTGTGTGTGTGGTTGTGTGTGTGGTTGTGTGTGTTAGTTACCATTTTGTCCTAGGCACATGTGTGTGTGGTTGTGTGTGTGGTTGTGTGTGTGGTTGTGTGTGTGTAGTTGTGTGTGTGTAGTTGTGTGTGTGTGTGTAGTTGTGTGTGTGTATGTGTAGTTGTGTGTGTGTGTAGTTGTATGTGTGTGTAGTTGTATGTGTGTGTAGTTGTGTGTGTGTGTAGTTGTGTGTGTGTGTGTGTGTGTGTAGTTGTGTGTGTGTAGAGTTGTGTGTGTGTGTGTAGTTGTGTGTACTCACCTAATTGTGGTTGCAGGGGTCGAGACTCAGCTCCTGGCCCCGCCTCTTCACTGATCGCTACTGGATCCTCTCTCTCTCTGCTTCCTGAGCTTTGTCAAACCTCTTCTTAAAACTATGTATGGTTCCTGCCTCCACTACTTCACTTGCTAGGCTATTCCACTTGCTGACAACTCTATGACTGAAGAAATACTTCCTAACGTCCCTGTGACTCGTCTGAGTCTTCAGCTTCCAGTTGTGACCCCTTGTCCCTGTGTCCCCTCTCTGGAACATCCTATCTCTGTCCACCTTGTCTATTCCCCGCAGTATCTTGTATGTCGTTATCATGTCTCCCCTGACCCTTCTGTCCTCCAGTGTCGTCAGTCCGATTTCCCTTAACCTTTCCTCGTACGACATTCCCTTGAGCTCTGGGACTAGCCTTGTTGCAAACCTTTGTACTTTCTCTAACTTCTTGACGTGCTTGACCAGGTGTGGGTTCCAGACTGGTGCTGCATACTCCAGTATGGGCCTAACATACACAGTGTACAGTGTCTTGAACGATTCCTTATTGAGGTATCGGAACGCTATTCTCAGGTTTGCCAGGCGCCCGTATGCTGCAGCGGTTATTTGGTTGATGTGTGCCTCCGGTGATGTACTCGGTGTTATGGTCACCCCAAGGTCTTTCTCCCTGAGTGAGGTCTGTAGTCTTTGTCCACCTAGCCTATATTCTGTCTGCGGTCTTCTTTGCCCCTCCCCAATCTTCATGACTTTGCATTTGGCTGGATTGAATTCGAGGAGCCAGTTACTGGACCACATGTCCAGCCTCTCCAGGTCTCTTTGCAGTCCTGCCTCATCCTCGTCCGATTTAATTCTTCTCATCAACTTCACGTCATCTGCGAACAGGGACACTTCAGAGTCTATTCCTTCCATCATGTCGTTCACATATATCAAAAATAGCACTGGTCCTAGAACTGACCCCTGTGGGACCCCGCTCGTAACAGGCGCCCACTGTGATACCTCTTCACGTACCATGACTCGTTGCTGCCTCCCTGTCAGGTATTCCCTTATCCATTGCAGTGCCCTTCCTTTTATGTGTGCCTGATCCTCCAGCTTCTGCACTAATCTCTTGTGGGGAACTGTGTCAAAGGCCTTCCTGCAGTCTAGGAAAACGCAATCTACCCAACCCTCTCTCTCGTGTCTTACTTCTGTTACCTTGTCATAAAACTCCAGGAGGTTTGTGATACAAGATTTGCCTTCCATGAACCCATGCTGGTTTTCATTTATAATCTTGTTCCTTTCCAGGTGTTCGACCACTCTCCTCCTGATAATCTTCTCCATGACTTTGCACACAATACATGTCAGAGACACAGGTCTGTAGTTTAGTGCCTCGTTTCTGTTTCCTTTCTTAAATATGGGGACTACATTAGCTGTCTTCCATTTCTCAGGTAGTTGCCCAGTTTCAAGGGATGTGTTGAAGATTGTGGTTAGAGGCACACACAGCATCTCTGCTCCTTCTCTAAGGACCCATGGGGAGATGTCCGGTCCCATCGCCTTTGAGGTGTCAAGGTCACTTAAGAGCTTCTTCACCTCCTCCTCAGTTGTTCGTATGTCATCCAACACTTGTTGGTATATTCCCTCTTGATGTTCCCTTCTGTGCTGTCTTCCCACAGCCCTTCCTGTCTCTACTGTAAAAACTTCCTTAAATCTCCTGTTCAGCTCCTCACATACCTCCTGATCATTTCTTGTGAGTTCTCCACCTTCTGTCCTTAATCTGATCACCTGGTCTTTGACTGTTGTCTTCCTCCTGATGTGGCTATACAACAGTTTCGGGTCAGTCTTGATTCTCGATGCTATGTCATTTTCATACTGTCGCTGGGCCTCCCTCCTTACCTGTGCGTACTCATTCCTGGCTCTGCGACTGATCTCCCTATTTTCGTGTGTTCTCTGCCTTCTGTACTTTTTCCATTCTCTATTGCACTTTGTTTTTGCCTCCTTACACCGTCGGGTAAACCAGGGGCTTGTTCTGGTCTTCCCGTTGTTACTGTTGCCCTTGGGAATGAACTTTTCCACTGCCTCCTTGCATTTTGTTGCTACATATTCCATCATTTCATTTACTGGCTTTCCTGCCAGTTCTCTGTCCCACTGGACCTCCCGCATGAAGTTCTTCAACCCTATGTAGTCCCCTCTTTTATAGTCAGGCTTTTCCCATTCTACTCCTGTTATTCTCTCCACTTGCAGCTCTACTATGTATTCAAAGCACAGAACCACGTGGTCGCTAGCTCCTAGGGGACTCTCATACTTGATGTCCTCAATGTCTGAGCTGCCCAGGGTGAACACAAGGTCCAATCTTGCTGGTTCATCCTCCCCTCTCACTCTGGTAGTGTCCTTAACATGTTGGTGCATGAGGTTTTCCAGCACCACGTCCAACATCCTGGCTCTCCATGTTTCGGGACCCCCATGTGGCTCCAGGTTTTCCCAGTCAATCTCCCTGTGGTTGAAATCCCCCATAACCAGCAACTTTGCTCTGCTGGAGTGAGCTCTTCTTGCCACCTCAGCAAGTGTGTCCACCATTGCTCTGTTGCTCTCTTCATATTCCTCTCTTGGCCTCCTGCAGTTCTGTGGTGGATTATACATCGCTGCAATGACCACTTTGTGTTCCCCAGACTGAAGTGTACCTGCTATGTAGTCTCTTTCTCCTGTCTCATCTATTCCTTCCATTTTCTCGAATTTCCATCTGTTTTTTACGAGCAGAGCAACCCCACCTCCCCCCCTACCCCTTCTATCTTTCCTCATGATCTGGTATCCTGGTGGGAAGATTGCATCTGTTATTGTCTCCATGAGTTTTGTTTCTGTAACTGCTATGATGTCTGGGGATTTCTCATTGATTCTTTCTTGCCATTCCTCATGTTTATTCGTTAATCCATCTGCATTTGTGTACCAAACCTTCAACTTCTGTTCTAATACTGTAACTGTGGTGCGGGGGGTGGAAACAGAGGGATCGGTGTGTGATGGTTGGTTTGGAATGTTCAGTTGCCTTGGGGGTGTCGTGGCTGGAGTCCTTCTGCAGGTGTTTCTGGGGGGTGCGCTTGTCCTTCCATTTGATCCTGGGTTATTCTGCTCTCCTTTTTCATTTCCTCCCATTTCTCCTTTCGTTTTTGAACTCTCTCTTTCATTGTCTTCCTTTCGTCCTGTGTTCTGTCTCGGTCGAGGTACACACTCCGGAACTCCTGCTTGCCTCTCAGCCGTGCTTTCTCCTGCAGGATCATGGTTCGGGTTGATTCTGCCTTGAAAATTACTTTGAGAGGCCGATTCCTTTTCTTTGTGAACCACCCAATTCTCCGAAAATTTGCCACCTGGGTCATGTCCCCCTCGCCTATCACCTTCATGATGTCTTCAATCGCTTTTTTCTCCTCCTGCTTTCTTTCATCATAAGTTTCCCCTTTAGCTTCGTCTAGCCCATAGACAAACACGGATCTCTCCCTTTCCACCTCCCACTGTGACTCCCATTGCATCCTCTGATGTGTTTTAGTTCCTTCCCGTGGAGTGTTCCTTCCTTCAGTCCCTTCCCTCGTTATGGCCCCTATGCTTCTTGGTTTATCCTTCCTGCTCACTTGCTCCTGGCCCCCACAGGTATCTGGTAAGGTCCTTGCACATGTCCTAGTTCCATCAATGTCTTCCAACCTCTCTTTCTGTCCTAGAGTGCTCCCTGTCTTTGTTTTGGCCCCATGTGGGTTTGACAGGACCTCTGCATACAGTTTAGTTTCCATGCTTCCTTCGGACCTGTTGTCTGTGTTCGATGTAGCCATTGCCGATGCTACTTCTGTAATATCTTTGTCTCTGTGCTGTTTCAGATGTCTCAGCTCCTCTTCTAATCTCTCTATCTTGATTTCTGCTGCTGTGGCCTGTTGCTTCCACCTTCTGCATTCTGCTGCTAACCTCTCTTCCATCTTCCTTTCCAGCTCATCTAGTCTCCTTCCCCAGTCTTCCTCCCTTTTTTTGAGCTCTATCTCCCATTCCTCCCTCTCAGATTCGTCCTTGGAGCCCCTTGTCCTCATCCTGGTTAGGGGGAGGGGAATAGACGGTTAGGAGAGGGGATGGATGGTTGTGGGGGAGGGGGAGGATGGTTATTGGAGGGGCAGAGATAGTTGGGGGAGGGAGTTAGATGGTTTGGGGGAGGGAGTTAGATGGTTTGGGGGAGAGAGGGGATGGATGGTTATGGGGGAGGGGGAGGATGGTTATTGGAGGGAGGGAGGTTGTTGGGCGGGGGTTAGACGGTTTGGGGAGGGGTTAGGTGGTTTGGGGGAGGGGTAGGTGGCTAAGGCTAAGGTGTCAAGTGGCGGAGGGTGTGTGTGTGTGTGTGTGTGTGTGTGTGTGTGTGTGTGTGTGTGTGTGTGTGTGTGTGTGTGTGTGTGTGTGTGTGAATGTGTGTGTGTGAATGTGTGTGTGTGTGTGTGTGTGTGTGTGTGTGTGTGTGTGTGTGTGTGTGTGTGTGAGCGAGTGTGTGCGTGTGCGCGCGTGTGTGTGTGTGTATGTGTATGTGTGTGTGTGTGTTTGTGTGTTTACGTATGTGTGTATGTATGTGTGTGTGTGTATGTGTGTATGTGTGTGTGTGTGAGTGTCTACCCTTGTGTGTGTGTGCTTGTGTGTGAGGGAGGGAGGTTTAGGGGGGGGGGTGGTTGAGAGGTCCATCGTGTAGGCACAAATTTAGTCTCATTTATCTTTCCCAATTATGCTACTCTCTCCACTTATTGCCCTTTCTGGATTTACGTGTTAATTGTTGCTGGTTATTATCATTTTCCTTGTTCACATTGAGAGAGGACTTCCTAGCTTCCTAAGTATTCTTACTGCTAATAACTACCGGTAGTAACACTGCCTGTGTGCGTGTGTGCGTGTGTGTGTGTGTGTGAGTGTGTGTGAGTGTGTGTGTGTGTGTGTGTGTGTGTGTGTGTGTGTGTGTGAGAGAGAGTCTTGTGCGGTGTAATGACTGGCCGCAACTTCTTGTGACCTGACTAAACCCTCCTGGGACCCCCTAGCACCGTCTTACCATGTTGCCCTTAAAAGCTTGTCCCACCTACCTTCTCACACTCGTCAACACTATATTCTCTATGTCTATGCTATTTCTATTCTAATTCTGGTAATAGCTTGCAGGAGTGAGTGACCAGTATCAAACAGTATACAAGGCCAGCCAGGGCCGTCAACATGCAAACCACAACTAGGCGAATAAACTTGCGGTTGACAGTTGCCAGCTGCTGATGACGTAGTCGTACGTAGGCCTTAAATCCCTATTTTTGGAGATCCTTCACCCGTGATGATTATAACCATATATTCCGCTTCCTCACTTCACTCTTCACTGATGGTAGTATACACTTCACATTATATACACTTCACTTCATATGTATAATGGCACACAACTTGTCGTGACGTCACTTCATCAGGCCTACCGCTGCCAATGTGGCAACAGCGCCTAAGACCCCCAACGGTTTGCGCTTTGAAATATTATGATTTCAGCTTTCCTCTCACTTTCTTTAACTAATAACTTTAATTATCACTCGTAGTATTGTTCACTGACGTTCCACTACCACTGATTACTTCTAGCTGATATTACGCGTCTTTCAACGCCAAGGTTCTCGGAGCCTTGTTACCCACGTCTTCACCCCACGGACCCACGCTGTGTGTGTGTGTAGTTGTGTGTGTGTAGTTGTGTGTGTATGTAGTTGTGTGTGAGTGCGTGTAGTTGTGTGTGAGTGTGTGTAGTTGTGTGTGTGTGTAGTTGCGTGTGTGTGTGTGTAGTTGTGTGTGTGTAGTGTGTGTGTGTAGTTGTGTGTGTAGTTGTTGTAGTGTGTGTGTAGTTGTTGTAGTGTGTGTGTGTGTGTAGTTGTGAGTGTGTGTGTAGTTGTGTGTGTAGTTGTGTGTGTGTGTAGTTGTGTGTGTGTGTGTAGTTGTGAGTGTGTGTGTGTGTAGTTGTGTGTGTGTGTAGTTGTGTGTGTGTGTAGTGTGTGTGTGTGTGTGTGTGTGTGTGTGTGTAGTTGTGTGTGTGTGTGTAGTTGTGTGTGTGTGTGTAGTTGTGTGTGTGTGTGTAGTTGTGTGTGTGTGTGTAGTTGTGTGTGTGTGTTTAGTTGTGTGTGTGTGTGTAGTTGTGTGTGTGTGTTTAGTTTGTGTGTGTAGTTGTGTGTGTGTGTGTGTGTAGTGTGTGTGTGTGTAGTTGTGTGTGTGTGTGTGTTGTGTGTGTGTAGTTGTGTGTGTGTGTGTGTGTGTGTGTGTAGTTGTGTGTGTGTGTGTGTGTGTGTAGTTGTGTGTGTGTGTGTGTGTGTGTAGTTGTGTGTGTATGTGTGTAGTTGTGTGTGTGTGTGTGTAGTTGTGTGTGTGTGTGTAGTTGTGTGTGTGTAGTTGTGTGTGTGTGTGTGTAGTGTGTGTGTGTGTAGTTGTGTGTGTGTGTGTGTGTGTGTGTTGTTGTGTGTGTGTAGTTGTGTGTGTGTGTGTGTAGTTTGTGTGTGTGTGTGTGTAGTTGTGTGTGTGTGTGTGTGTGTAGTTGTGTGTGTGTGTGTAGTTGTGTGTGTGTGTGTAGTTGTGTGTGTGTGTGTAGTTGTGTGTGTGTAGTTGTGTGTGTGTGTGTGTAGTTGTGTGTGTAGTGTGTGTGTGTGTGTGTGTGTAGTTGTGTGTGTGTGTAGTTGTGTGTGTGTGTGTGTGTGTGTGTGTGTGTGTGTGTGTGTACTCA
>NC_091302.1:42679742-42724742 GCF_038502225.1 Cherax quadricarinatus | reverse complement strand
AAATTTACACAGGGATGGGTTAAATAGCTTAGGTCATTCTAGAAATGCTTGGCATACACACACATACACAAGAAGCTTCTGGAAATCTACATAATATAAAGAGTGGAGGCCAGTTTAGTATATAGGCCTAAGAGACGAGGCATCGCCCCTTCCCCCTTGAGTAGGCCTACTGGGAAGTCTCCTTCCCCTTATTTAGGAGGCTTTTCCCCTGCTTTCCCAGGGAGGGATCGATACAGGAAAGCGGGTTGCACACACCACCAGAACACCGGACAAGTGAACACACAGGAGGGGTGGGTTCAACTCCCAGGGGTGCAAAACGAAACCTACCTCGTCAAAAATCGATGTGGTGCTTGCAGGGTTTACAGCAGTGAAGTATAGCAGGACTCCTGAAGGTTGGTGCTGGCCAACTCCTGCGCTCTCACACCAAAATCCACACCTCGGGCCCACCCAGCTTCGCACACCACACAAACTGGGCCAGTATACTGTGAGGGGTAGGTAAACTTGCAAGATATCACACTGTAGTTCGTGCCGGGGTTTACATTAAAGGTTCACACACACACCACGCACTCAAAACGACACTTGCTATTACAAAAAGCCCCGTAGAGCAGAGGCTACAATATTCACCACCGCCACATGGCTTATTCTCCCCGCTCTACCCTCAACTACACACATCAATTAGCTCCTCTACCACTCGTAGTTACCTCGCGGTATGTAAACAACTTCATCCGTGCCCAGGCTACAAAATACCACTGAAAAATGACACGGGAACTGATATTTCCTGCAGAGAGAGAGTCGGTAAGGTGCTACCAGCTCCGGGCTCACAGCTGTACTGACCAGGCCCCGGATGATGATACACACGCACACACACACGCACACACATTCCTGCCAAACACCACCATCGTATTCGACACCAATAGTTGGGTTTAAACCCTATTGACCGTAAGTGAATCGTAAAGACTGAAATTCACCACAGTGCCTTAATAAAGATTAGAATTATGTGTATATACATACACACACACTGGAGTATATACATATGTCAGTGTGTGTATCTTGTAGCTAAACCAACATACTTTACACCCTGTATTCGCCTCACACAAATACAGGCCAAGTGTCTATCGATAAGTGCCTCTGACAACTGGTAACCAACACACACACACACACACACACACACACACACACACACACACACACACACACACACACACACACACACAAACACACACACACACACACACACACACACACAAACACACACACACACACACACACACACACACACACACACACACACACACACACACACACACACACACACACACACACACACACACACACACACACACAAACACACGAGTGATAAGCTGAAGGAAAGAATAGCTTAGGTAAATCCAGACATTGTAGCCATCACTGAGACAAAGCTGATGGACAAATCAGATGCCATTTTTCAAGCTGGATGTCAAGTGATAAGGAAAGACAGAGTAGATAGGGAAGGCAGTGGAATGACACTCCTAATCACAAATCCATGGAATTTTGAAGAGGTTAGAGAGAGACAACTAGACAAGAGGTGCATGACTTCATAGTAGGTTCAGTTAATACCGGGAGACACACAGTAATAATATATAACCCGCCACCTAACAACAGAAGACTGGTATGAATGTGAATACAAAGGGATGGTTGATATCATAGCTGAATTAGCTAGGAGTGCACACAGGACCAAGGCAGAACTAGTAGCGATAACTCAGTAACAGTCCCAGATTTTCGCTTAGCAGATTACGATGGGCTTAGAGAACACTTATCATCTGTTGACTGGGGTAACGAAGTGATATATCAATATGACAGTTTTCTGAACACTATACATGCTGCTCAAAGAACGTTTATCCCATATAAAGAAATTAGATCAAATAGAAATGACCCAAAATGGATGAATAATAGGCTTAAATATCTACTAGGGCATAAGAAAGGAATTTATAGGCGTATCAAAAGAGGCGAGGGTCATCTTATGAATCAGTATATTGACATTAAGAGGGACATTAAAAAGGGGATAAGAAAAGCTAAAAGGGACTATGAAATTAAAGTTGCTAGGGATTCTAAAACTAACCCCAAAAATTTTTTCCAGGTCTTTAGAACAAAAGTTAGAGATAAGATAGGTCCCCTTAAAAATAACTATGGGCACCTTACTGACAAAGAGAATGAAATGTGCTCGATTTTTAATAATTATTTTCTCTCAGTTTTTACACAGGAAGACACTAACAATATTCCAGTAATTAATTTTTATAGTGGGCTAGAAGATAAATTATGTAACATCACAGTCACTAGTGAAACAGTTGTGAAGCAGATAGACAGACTGAAGCAAAATAAGTCGCCGGGTCCTGATGAGGTTTTTTCAAGGGTTCTTAAGGAATGCAAAATGGAACTCTGTGAACCATTAACTAATATTTTTAATTTATCTCTTCAAACAGGTGTAGTGTCTGATATGTGGAAGATGGCTAATGTAATTCCTATTTTTAAAACAGGGGACAAGTCGTTACCGTCAAATTACCGCCCAATAAGCCTGACCTCAATTGTAGGCAAATTACTAGAGTCAATTATAGCTGAGATTATAAGAAGCCATCTCGATAAGCATAGCTTGATTAATGATACTCAGCATGGATTCACAAGAGGCCGGTCTTGTCTAACTAATTTATTAACTTTCTTCAGTAAAGCTTTTGAGGCTGTTGACCACGATAAAGAATTTGATATTATTTACTTAGATTTTAGTAAGGCTTTTGATAGAGTTCCGCACCATAGACTGTTAAAGAAAGTGGCAGCTCATGGCATTGGGGGAAAAGTGCTCTCGTGGATCGAGTCATGGCTCACTGACAGGAAGCAGAGAGTGTCCATCAATGGGGTTAAATCCGAGTGGGGATATGTAACAAGTGGCGTTCCACAGGGATCAGTCTTGGGCCCGTTGTTGTTTATAATATATATCAATGATCTTGATGAGGGAATTACTAGTGATATGAGCAAATTCGCCGATGACACAAAGATAGGTAGGATAATTGATTCAAACGTAGATGTTATGGAACTTCAGGAGGATTTAAACAAACTCTATTCTTGGTCAGAAAAGTGGCAGATGCAGTTCAATGTAGATAAATGCAAGGTTCTGAAGCTTGGGAGTGCCCATAACCCTAGTACTTATAAGCTAAATGATGTAGAACTTAGCCATACAGATTGCGAAAAGGACTTGGGGGTTATGGTGAGCAGCAACCTTAAACCAAGACAGCAATCTGTCGGTATTTTATACCATTTTAATGTTGATAAATTAGACACATGTGCAACTCTTGGGTATCTTTATTGAGGAAACGTTTCGCCACACAGTGGCTTCATCAGTCCATACAAAGGAGAATCTTGAAGAACAGGAGGAGAATGAGGTAATCAGTCCCTCAACCTTGAGTCGATGTGGTCAGTCCATCAATCTTGAATAGAATACGGCATACGTGCTGAGAAGGAGCTTATAAACCGTTGGCAGGAGAGGTGAAGCAGTCATAGGTCGTGTAACATTTGTTCAATGTTGAAGTAGGTCGTGCCCAAGAATTAGGCAAGCGAAGAATTCCCAAGTATTAAGATCCCAAGAAGTTGCAGTGTCTGACAGGTTTGTAGATGAATGGTTCAGAGAACCGACATGTTGATAAATTAGACACATGTGCAACTCTTGGGTATCTTTATTGAGGAAACGTTTCGCCACACATTCTCATTCTCCTCCTGTTCTTCAAGTTTCTCCTTTGTATGGACTGATGAAGCCACTGTGTGGCGAAACGTTTCCTCAATAAAGATACCCAAGAGTTGCACATGTGTCTAATTTATCAACATGTCGGTTCTCTGAACCATTCATCTACAAACCTGTCAGACACTGCAACTTCTTGGGATCTTAATACTTGGGAATTCTTCGCTTGCCTAATTCTTGGGCACGACCTACTTCAACATTGAACAAATGTTACACGACCTATGACTGCTTCACCTCTCCTGCCAACGGTTTATAAGCTCCTTCTCAGCACGTATGCCGTATTCTATTCAAGATTGATGGACTGACCACATCGACTCAAGGTTGAGGGACTGATTACCTCATTCTCCTCCTGTTCTTCAAGATTCTCCTTTGTATGGACTGATGAAGCCACTGTGTGGCGAAACGTTTCCTCAATAAAGATACCCAAGAGTTGCACATGTGTCTAATTTATCAACATGTCGGTTCTCTGAACCATTCATCTACATTTTAATGTTCAGCAATGCCTAAGCGTACGTAATAAGGCAAATAGATTACTGGGATTTATATCAAGAAGTGTAAGCAACAGAAGTCCAGAGGTCATACTGCAGCTTTATACATCATTAGTAAGGCCTCACCTAGATTATGCAGCTCAGTTCTGGTCTCCATATTACAGAATGGACATAAATTCGTTAGAAAACATTCAGCGTAGGATGACTAAATTAATACATAGCATTAGAAATCTTCCTTATGAAGAAAGATTGAAGACTCTTAAGTTACATTCACTTGTTAGACGAAGAATGAGGGGAGACCTGATCAAAGTGTATAAGTGGAAGATAGGTATTAATAAAGGGGATATTAATAAGGTCTTGAGGATGTCTCTCCAAGAGAGAACCCGCAGTAATGGATTTAAATTAGATAAGTTTAGATTTAGAAAGGACATAGGAAAGTATTGGTTTGGAAATAGGGTAGTTGATGAGTGGAACAGTCTACCTAGTTGGGTTATTGAGGCTGGGACTTTGGGTAGTTTCAAATTTAGGTTGGATAAGTACATGAGTGGGAGGGGTTGGATTTGAGTGGGACTTTCACATCAGAGCTTATTTCTTGGGTGGCATTGAAAATTGGGTTGGGCAAATGTTTTGTCAGTGGGATGAATTGCAAAGGACCTGCCTAGTATGGGCCAACAGGCCTCCTGCAGTGTTCCTCCTTTCTTATGTTCTTATGTTAACTACATATGAGTGATTCCAACCACAAAACAATAGATTAGGAGAACCAGGACCTACTTGGAAGACCGGAAACATGGAGAGCTAAACTGGTGGAGGTGGTCAGGAATAGCTTTGTGTAGCATGTTAAGCATATGAAAAGAGAGAGAGGAGATGCACCAGCAAAACTACACCTAGTGTTTACTGCAAGTGTGTCTGACATAGGAGAAAGTGAATACAAGAGCCCCCAGGGTGGCAGCGACCACGCAGTACTGAACGTGGAGTACCTTGTGGAATTAATTAAAGGTAGAAGGAAGACTGGTAAGCGAACGGTGCAAGAAGCCAGACTTTAGAAGATGGCACTCTGCAGGACTTAGGGAATTCTTGAATGCAGTGCAGTGGGAAAGTCTGTGGATGAGGTGGAGTATGTATATGGGATGTGCCGGGAGGCAGAGGAAAATGTCATACCTAGATGAAAAACAAGTAACAGAAGAGAGAGAGAGAGAGAGAGAGAGAGAGAGAGAGAGAGATCCCTTGCTTCAACCAAAGATGCAAAGAGACAAAAAAAAGGGAGTCATAATAGCAAAGAAAAAACAATAAGCAAAGGACAGATGAGAACAGTGAAGTAAGCAGATTAGCCAGATACGAATGCTAGGGCGCGGAGAGAGACTGAGCAACAATTTGAGTACACAGCAACGAAGGCTAAATCTTAACCAAAACTGCTTCACAGCCACATCAGAAGAAACAACAGTGAAACACCTGGTAATCTGAGTAAAGAAGGAAGGAGGAGAGCTCACGGAAAATGACAAGGAAGTTTGCAAAGTGCTAAACAAATTATTTAAAGAGGTCTTCTCAGTGGAAACAAGGGCAGTGCCAGAAATTCGTACGTCAGCAGATACTGGACACAATACACACAACAGCGGTAGAGATAAAAAAAAAAAACTTTTGATGGAGCTGAATACATCAAAGGCACCGGGACTTGACATGGTGTCACTACCATGGATTCTGCGAGGAAGCAGAAACACTGTCTAAACCGCTATGATCTACAAGTCAATAAACATGGGACAGTTGCCAGAGTTCTATAAGATAGTGAACATTGTATCTATATCTAAGGAGAGAGGAAGGCGGCACTGAACTTCAGGCCAGTTTTGCTGACATGTATACCATGCAAAGTAAAGGAGAAGGTCGTCAGAATGAGAGTGGTAGAATACTTGTAGAAGAGAAATAGTTTCATAGGCAATAACCAGCACGAGTTCAGAGAGCAAAGTAGCGGAAGTGTGACAACAGAGAGAGGGTTGGGTGGATTGCATTTTCTTTGGCTACAAGATGGCATGTGATGCTGTACCCCACGTGAGACTGAGGTAAAAGCTTGAGAAGACAAGAATAACTGGGCAGGTTTTCCGGTGGAACAAGAAGCATCAGGATGGGGAAGAGTAACAAGCAGTGCACAAGTGTGGAAAAAAATTACTTCCAATGGGGAGATCGAGGGGGGGTCGTGACCTCCCTCGATCCCCCCATTGCACAGTACAAGGGAGGGGTGAGTTGCACATCATACCATACATGACCAAGACTCAGACACTCCATCGTTTCGGCATCTAGAAGCCAGGATAACAACTAATCAAGTGTTTGTCAAAGATAAATATTTTAAGCCATACTAGATAAGGAAGCTAATATATTGTCCTCAGCTTCATAATGTAGCTAGTAGGTTAAACCAAGTTATGGACACCTCAGAGTCGAGAAAAATTTCTTTGTTCTTTGATTCCAAGATTACAAGTTGGTATCAAAGTGCCAGTCGTTAGGTCAGAAAATTCTTACGATGCCCTGAGGAACCAAGCACCAAGGACGGGGCAGCTGCAGGAGGGCTGCCGAGGCAAGATCTCCTCACGTTGAGACGTGAAAATCCGTGGAAACATCCTTAACGGAAGTATCCATCGGTATTAATTAACTCTAATCTGTGGTCTGTTACAATTACGGGGAGAACTAAGGAAGGTACGCCGCCATGAAATGCAAAATCTTGTGATCCTGTCGAACGAGATACTGTCATTAATTCTCTGTCTTTCTCTTGGTACATCATTAACCACGGTCATAATTATAAATGTTCACAGATGAATCTTCCTGAAAGAGTGATAGTGAAGTCAAAGTGACGTTGAAACGAGTCAACGAATGTACCGTGTGTGTTGAACAGTCTAACGTATGGAGTGACCTAGAATGCTAGTTTATGCGACGATCTATCTATATATATATAAATCTATATATCTATCTATCTATCTATCTATCTATCTATATATATATATATATATATATATATATATATATATATATATATATATATATATATATATATATATTGTGAACCCGATTGTATGTATAGAAAAATTCTGAATATTTTGGTAATAAAGAGACCTAATGGAAAAAAATAATTTTAATGAGGAAGGGTTTTGGATCCTCCATAAAAAAACTGGAGAATGAAGCATTGAAAGAATTAGAAAGAATGAAGGAGGATTACCAGTATTAATTAAGGTAATGCTGTAACAGATAATTAAAAAGAAATTAAGAACGAGTATTGTGTAAAAACATCAGTGTGAGGAAAGTTATTATTATTATTATTATTATTATTATTATTATTATTATTATTACTGGTATTCTTTTTATTATCATTGGTATTATTTTGTTGTTATTATTTCTGTTATAATTGTTATTATTGTTATAACTGTTATTATAATTATTTTATTATTATTATTGTTTAATTGCTATTATTGTTATCGTTGTTATTATTGTTGTTGTTATTATTAGTTATTATTATTAGTAATATTGTTATCTGTATTAACGTTGTTGCTATTATTTTTATATTCAAATGAAAGCACTAAACCTGTAGGGGATCATGTAGTGCTTTCGGAAAGAGAGGTAATCAGATTTGGTCCAATGGGAGGGCAGTTCAAATTCCTCGGATCAACAGCCTAAAGACTTAGACTTTAGGCTTAAAGAACTGACCACCTCCTACCATGTGTGAGGGACCGACCACCTCCTACCATGTGTGAGGGACCGACCACCTCCTACCATGTGTGAGGGACCGACCACCTCCTACCATGTGTGAGGGACTGACCACCTCCTACCGTGTGTGAGGGACTGACCAGCTCCTACCATGTGTGAGGGACTGACCACCTCCTACCATGTGTGAGGGACCGACCACCTCCTACCATGTGTGAGGGACCGACCACCTCCTACCATGTGTGAGGGACTGACCACCTCCTACCGTGTGTGAGGGACTGACCAGCTCCTACCATGTGTGAGGGACTGACCACCTCCTACCATGTGTGAGGGACTGACCACCTCCTACCATGTGTGAGGGACTGACCACCTCCTACCATGTGTGAGGGACTGACCATCTCCTACCATGTGCGAGGGACTGACCACCTCCTACCATGTGTGAGGGACTGACCACCACCTACCATGTGTGAGGGACTGACCACCTCCTACCATGTGTGAGGGACTGACCACCTCCTACCATGTGTGAGGGACTGACCACCTCCTACCATGTGTGAGGGACTGACCACCTCCTACCATGTGTGAGGGACTGACCACCACCTACCATGTGTGAGGGACTGACCACCACCTACCATGTGTGAGGGACTGACCACCACCTACCATGTGTGAGGGACTGACCACCTCCTACCATGTGTGAGGGATTGACCACCTCCTACCATGTGTGAGGGACTGACCACCACCTACCATGTGTGAGGGACTGACCACCACCTACCATGTGTGAGGGACTGACCACCACCTACCATGTGTGAGGGACTGACCACCTCCTACCATGTGTGAGGGACTGACCACCTCCTACCATGTGTGAGGGACTGACCACCTCCTACCATGTGTGAGGGACTGACCACCTCCTACCATGTGTGAGGGACTGACCACCTCCTACCATGTGTGAGGGACTGACCACCTCCTACCATGTGTGAGGGACTGACCACCTCCTACCATGTGTGAGGGACTGACCACCTCCTACCATGTGTGAGGGACTGACCACCTCCTACCATGTGTGAGGGACTGACCACCTCCTACCATGTGTGAGGGACTGACCACCTCCTATCATGTGTGAGGGATTGACCACCTACCATATGTGAGGGACTGACCACCTCCTACCATGTGTGAGGGACTGACCACCTACCATGTGTGAGGGACTGACCACCTCCTACCATGTGTGAGGGACTGACCACCTACCATGTGTGAGGGACTGACCACCTACCATGTGTGAGGGACTGACCACCTCCTACCATGTGTGAGGGACTGACCACCTCCTACCATGTGTGAGGGACTGACCACCTCCTACCATGTGTGAGGGATTGACCACCTACCATATGTGAGGGACTGACCACCTCCTACCATGTGTGGGGGACTGACCACCTACCATGTGTGAGGGACTGACCACCTACCAT
The DNA here is from genome assembly GCF_038502225.1 of Cherax quadricarinatus. Classification (NCBI taxonomy): domain Eukaryota; kingdom Metazoa; phylum Arthropoda; class Malacostraca; order Decapoda; family Parastacidae; genus Cherax; species Cherax quadricarinatus. Next base: position 42,715,362 of record NC_091302.1, on the reverse strand, counting down.
GTGTGAGGGACTGACCACCTACCATGTGTGAGGGACTGACCACCTACCATGTGTGAGGGACTGACCACCACCTACCATGTGTGAGGGACTGACCACCACCTACCATGTGTGAGGGACTGACCACCTCCTACCATGTGTGAGGGATTGACCACCTCCTACCATGTGTGAGGGACTGACCACCACCTACCATGTGTGAGGGACTGACCACCACCTACCATGTGTGAGGGACTGACCACCTCCTACCATGTGTGAGGGATTGACCACCTCCTACCATGTGTGAGGGACTGACCACCACCTACCATGTGTGAGGGACTGACCACCACCTACCATGTGTGAGGGACTGACCACCACCTACCATGTGTGAGGGACTGACCACCTCCTACCATGTGTGAGGGACTGACCACCTCCTACCATGTGTGAGGGACTGACCACCTCCTACCATGTGTGAGGGACTGACCACCTCCTACCATGTGTGAGGGACTGACCACCTCCTACCATGTGTGAGGGACTGACCACCTCCTACCATGTGTGAGGGACTGACCACCTCCTACCATGTGTGAGGGACTGACCACCTCCTACCATGTGTGAGGGACTGACCACCTCCTACCATGTGTGAGGGACTGACCACCTCCTACCATGTGTGAGGGACTGACCACCTCCTATCATGTGTGAGGGATTTACCACCTACCATATGTGAGGGACTGACCACCTCCTACCATGTGTGAGGGACTGACCACCTACCATGTGTGAGGGACTGACCACCTACCATGTGTGAGGGACTGACCACCTACCATGTGTGAGGGACTGACCACCTACCATGTGTGAGGGACTGACCACCTCCTACCATGTGTGAGGGACTGACCACCTTCTACCATGTGTGAGGGACTGACCACCTCCTATCATGTGTGAGGGACTGACCACCTACCATGTGTGAGGGACTGACCACCTCCTACCATGTGTGGGGGACTGACCACCTACCATGTGTGAGGGACTGACCACCTACCATGTGTGAGGGACTGACCACCTACCATGTGTGAGGGACTGACCACCTACCATGTGTGAGGGACTGACCACCACCTACCATGTGTGAGGGACTGACCACCACCTACCATGTGTGAGGGACTGACCACCACCTACCATGTGTGAGGGACTGACCACCACCTACCATGTGTGAGGGACTGATCACCTACCATGTGTGAGGGACTGACCACCTCCTATCATGTGTGAGGGACTGACCACCTACCATGTGTGAGGGACTGACCACCTACCATGTGTGAGGGACTGACCACCTACCATGTGTGAGGGACTGATCACCTCAACATTCCAACTGTCCCAAACCTGAAACAACCATGCATGTGATCATCTAACACACTAAACTGTTACTTTGATCTGACAATTTCCGTGTGTAAGAATGCTGCTTTAAACAGGTAAGTTTAAATCCCCACAAAAATGCAACGGGATATATTTTTTCCCTTTTAAAAGTTGGTTGTAAAAGTCTTCCATCGAGTCCCTGCATTTAATTTCAGCGTCTTTTTGAAGTGTCAGACATTTCATTCTCGTTTCTAGACATTTTCATGTTGAAGAATGAGCCCCTCCCCCTTTTTCTTAAAGTAATGTGGCCCATGTTTATGTTCTGACCCTCATGGGAGTCACATACATGTTGCAATGGTCATTCGAAGTGTGTAATAATGCTCTGTAATTGGTCAGCAGCTGCGCCTCGTCATAATAATAATAATAATAATAATAATAATAATAATAATAATAATAATAATAATAATAATAATAATAATAATAATAATAATAATAATAATATCTTTATTTCTACCAGTACATGTACAAGGTATACAGTCCTAGCTGACATCAGTGACATACTACTATATGGAAAGCCGCTTGTTATGCTGAACATTTCGGGCAAATTAGGTCAGTCTTGTTCCCAGGATGCGACCCACACCAGTCGACTAACACCCAGGAACCTATTTTAGTGATAAGAACATAAGAAAGAAGGAACACTGCAGCAGGCCTACTGGCCCATGGGAGGCAGGTCCAAGTCTCCTAAAGGCTTAAGCCAATGCCCCAACCTAGTCAGGGCAGGTCACATTCACTTAAGGAAGGAACACGACAACTGACCTAGTAGCACAAGCTAGTCAGGTCCAACTCACACCCACCCACACCCACTCATGTATTTATCTAACCTATTTTTAATGGGTGAACATAGGCAACAGGTGACTTACGGAAACACATCCTAATGTTTCCAGTTGTATTAGACCTTTGTAATCTGCCTAGGTAACTGCTCATCCAGCGATCACTGCTCTGCCATGTACACGTTGTTGTGTACAACCGTGTCTATTACACATACTTGAAGAGGACCCAGACCGGCTTATCCACCCCTTTGCTATACCATGTCGGGACGTGACGGAGAGAGAGAGAGAGGGAGGGGTGGGCCCTCCTTGGCTAGCTGCAAGAACTGTGTCAAAACTGTCAGTGTTGACAATAAGGCAGGAGGTGCATTTCCTTCTTAAATCGCTTGACCAAGAAAAGGCTGTGGGCCCAGACAAGTTGAGCCCAAGATTGCTGAGAAAATGTGCAGACCAGCTAGCAGCACCTCTAACTCGCATCTTTCAGCACTGCCTAGTACAGTGTAAATGGCCCTCTCTGTGGAGAGAGGCAAATGTAGTCCCTGTTCACAAAAAGAAGAGAAGAGCAGAAATCAGCAACTACAGACCAGTGTCACTCCTGTCAATCACTGGTAAGATCCTTGAGACAATAATCTCAAGACAAATGACAAAGTTTTTTGACTACCACTCACTACTTTGTGATCGTCAATATGGCTTCAGGAAAGGTTACTCTGCTGCTGATCTGTTGTTAAACCTCTCCACTAAGTGGCACCAGTCACTGGATGAATCCAAAGTCAGCTGTGTGGTAGCACTGGACATTGCTGGTGCTTTCGACCGGGTGTGGCACCAGGGCCTCTTAGCAAAACTTCAAGCACTGGGAATTGCAGGCTCTACGCTATGTCTCCTCAGTGATTACCTTCATGGTAGATCTCTAAGTGTAGTTCTCAATGGAACGGAATCAGCAAGACATCCTATTGGGGCAAGTGGTGCACAAGGAAGCGTGCTGGGACCATTGTTATGGAATGTCTACTTCAACGACCTTCTTCATCTCATCCCAGAATCACATGCATATGCAGATGACTGTACACTGACATTCACTTATCCAAGAGAAGAAATGACAGCTGCTCTAAGCTACATCAATCACCAGTTAAGAGCTATATCAGCTTGGGGAAATAAATGGCAAGTAACATTTGCACCTGAGAAAACGCAAATGATGATCGTCTCTAGGCACCATGATGGTAATGCTGGTGCAGTAGTAAGGATGAATGGGAGGGCGTTGGCACCTGGAGAAGAAGTTGATATCCTTGGGGTGAAATTTGACTCCAAACTAACCATGAAGAACCATGTTGTAAATCTAGCAAACAAGGCAGCCAGGAAGCTTACAGCACTTCGCCGTATCTCGCATCTGCTTGACAGTAGGGGTTGCAAGATCCTGTACGAGGCACAAGTACGCTCACACCTTGAGTATGCTCCACTTTCTTGGTTTGCCTGCCCCCCCCCCTCTCATCTTCGACTGCTTGACAGAGTGGAGAACAGAGCAAGACGTCTCATCTCTCGCCTGGACCCATCTGGAGTTTACCTGGAGAGAGTTCCGGGGGTCAACGCCCCCGCGGCCCGGTCTGTGACCAGGCCTCCTGGTGGATCAGAGCCTGATCAACCAGGCTGTTGCTGCTGGCTGCACGCAAACCAACGTACGAGCCACAGCCCGGCTGGTCAGGAACCGACTTTAGGTGCTTGTCCAGTGCCAGCTTGAAGACTGCCAGGGGTCTGTTGGTAATCCCCCTTATGTATGCTGGGAGGCAGTTGAACAGTCTCGGGCCCCTGACACTTATTGTATGGTCTCTTAACGTGCTAGTGACACCCCTGCTTTTCATTGGGGGGATGTTGCATCGTCTGCCAAGTCTTTTGCTTTCGTAGTGAGTGATTTTCGTGTGCAAGTTCGGTACTAGTCCCTCTAGGATTTTCCAGGTGTATATAATCATGTATCTCTCCCGCATGCGTTCCAGGGAATACAGGTTCAGGAACCTCAAGCGCTCCCAGTAATTGAGGTGTTTTATCTCCGTTATGCGCGCCGTGAAGGTTCTCTGTACATTTTCTAGGTCAGCAATTTCACCTGCCTTGAAAGGTGCTGTTAGTGTGCAGCAATATTCCAGCCTAGATAGAACAAGTGACCTGAAGAGTGTTATCATGGGCTTGGCCTCCCTAGTTTTGAAGGTTCTCATTATCCATCCTGTCATTTTTCTAGCAGATGCGATTGATACAATGTTATGGTCCTTGAAGGTGAGATCCTCCGACATGATCACTCCCAGGTCTTTGACGTTGGTGTTTCGCTCTATTTTGTGGCCAGAATTTGTTTTGTACTCTGATGAAGATTTAATTTCCTCGTGTTTACCATATCTGAGTAATTGAAATTTCTCATCGTTGAACTTCATATTGTTTTCTGCAGCCCACTGAAAGATTCGGTTGATGTCCGCCTGGAGCCTTGCAGTGTCTGCAATGGAAGACACTGTCATGCAGATTCGGGTGTCATCTGCAAAGGAAGACACGGTGCTGTGGCTGACATCCTTGTCTATGTCGGATATGAGGATGAGGAACAAGATGGGAGCGAGTACTGTGCCTTGTGGAACAGAGCTTTTCACCGTAGCTGCCTCGGACTTTACTCTGTTGACGACTACTCTCTGTGTTCTGTTAGTGAGGAAATTATAGATCCATCGACCGACTTTTCCTGTTATCCCTTTAGCACGCATTTTGTGCGCTATTACGCCATGGTCACACTTGTCGAAGGCTTTTGCAAAGTCTGTATATATTACATCCGCATTCTTTTTATCTTCTAGTGCATTTAGGACCTTGTCGTAGTGATCCAATAGTTGAGACAGACAGGAGCGACCTGTTCTAAACCCATGTTGCCCTGGGTTATGTAACTGATGGGTTTCTAGATGGGTGGTGATCTTGCTTCTTAGGACCCTTTCAAAGATTTTTATGATATGGGATGTTAGTGCTATCGGTCTGTAGTTCTTTGCTGTTGCTTTACTGCCCCCTTTGTGGAGTGGGGCTATGTCTGTTGTTTTTAGTAACTGTGGGACGACCCCCGTGTCCATGCTCCCTCTCCATAGGATGGAAAATGCTCGTGATAGCCCCTATCACGAGCAGTTCAGTGGTCAGTCGTCACGTGAGGTCACAGACCCTGAGCTGCTTTGGGGATTAGCGTGGACGGTTACAAAGCATGGCTTGCTTCTGCAGTGTTTTAAAAACTGAGTTTGGAGAGTTGAAGGAGGAGGTCTTGCTTCTCCAGGAGGAGATTAGGAGGCTGAAGGTCCACCTCAATGGGCCTGGGAGAGAGTGTGAGGTGGTTGGAGATGTGGGGAATGAGGCTTCTAGCAGTGAGGTGCAGTCTGTCTCTCACTGTGAGGAGGCTGTAGGTGGGGAGGTAGCAACGGGTACCAGCAGTGAGGTGCAGCCCAGCACCTGCTACAAGTGGCGAGTTGTTCACAGTAATGGGAGGCGCATCAGAGTAAGGAAAGTTAAGAGTGAAGATCTGAAGGTAGGAAATCGCTTCTCTGTTCTCCAGGATGAATGTACTTCAGTGGCCAGTGTAGGTAAGGGTACTACTGCCCCTGCTAATGAAGGTAAGCGCATTCTTGTGGTTGGTGACTCTCAGGTAAGATATGTTGACCGTGCTTTTTGTAATAGGAATAAGAAGATGAGAGATAGAGTGTGCTTCCCTGGAGCTGGTGTTGGGGACATTGTCAACAGACTGGATAATATCATGTCAGGTAATGGGAACAAGCCCATTATCTGTCTCAGTGCTGGTGGAAATGATATTGGGAAGGGTAGGAGAGAAGAGCTGCTAGATAAGTACAGGTCAGCTATAGATTTCATTAAGTCTAAGGGAGGGATCCCAATCATATGTAGCATCTTGCCTAGAAGGGGAGTAGGAAATGAATGGTTGTCTAGGGCAATTGGTGTAAATTGCTGGCTAGACAGATACTGCAAGGAACTTGCAATCCCATTCATTGACAACTGGAACAACTTTTATGGCAAACATGATATGTATGCAAGGGATGGGGTTCATCTCTCTGGGGCAGGGGTGGTAGCACTTGCAGACTCGATTGAGAAGGCCATTGGTGAAATGCCTATGATTTTAAACTGATGGAAGATAGAGGTATGGGTGTGTGTGGGAAACAAGCAGGTTGCAACACTAGGGTTGGAAACAGTAAATGTATAAAAGGCATTCAGCATGAAGTTATAAATAAAGACAATAGAACAGGTCAGAAAACAAACGGGGACAGCAGAGGGCAGCAAGGGACTAGCTCCCTTAAGGTTTACTATACTAATAGCAGGAGTGTTAGAAATAAGATAGATGAGCTAAGATTAATTGCAAGTGCAGGAAACATAGATATTATTGCTATAACAGAGACCTGGCTCAATCTGAAAGATAGAGAGATGCCATCTGAATGTCACATACAAGGCTATAAATTATTCCACACTGACAGGGTCAACAGGAAAGGTGGTGGAGTAGCGATGTATGTCAGAGACAATTTAAATTGTTGTGTTAGACAAGATATTAAATTAGAAGCGTCAGCCACTGAATCTGTTTGGTTACAGCTTCTCGAGGGCCGAGAAAAACTAATTTTGGGTGTGATTTACAGGGCCCCAAATCTTGATAGGGAGTGCAGTAAACTTCTATGGGACGAAATTCGTAAGGCATCTACATACGAAAATGTTGTGCTAATGGGAGATTTCAACTATAGACAGATTGACTGGAGCAATTTGACAGGAAATTTAGAGTCGGGTGACTTTCTTGATACGATCCAGGATTGTTTTTTAAAACAGTTTGTGACAGAGCCAACTAGGGGAAATAACCTCCTTGACTTGGTTCTTGCCAGTAGGGAAACACTAATTAATAATCTTGAGGTTAATGATGAGCTTGGGGAGAGTGATCACAAATCACTCAGTTTTAACATATCATGGAATTCCCCTAATAATGGCAATCAAGTCTCCGTCCCTGACTTTCGCTTGGCTGATTTCATAGGACTGAAAAATTACTTAGGTGGGCTGAACTGGAATGACCTGACTAGGGGTCAGGTAGGTGGTGATGGTTGCCGATATGATGCTTTCCAGGGCATAGTTCTAGCTGCTCAGTCAAATTATGTTCCAAATAGGGAAATCAGATCAAACAAAAATGATCCTAAATGGATGAACAATAGATTAAAATATCTGATTGGTCAAAAGAGAGGCATATATAGGCAAATCAAAAGAGGAGAGGGGCAATTAAGAAATCGATATATTCAGTTAAAGAGAGAAATAAAAAAGGGAATTAGAAAAGCAAAAAGAGATTATGAGGTTAAAGTTGCAAGAGAATCGAAGACTAACCCAAAAGGATTCTTTCAGGTATACAGAAGTAAGATCAGGGACAAGATAGGCCCACTCAAAAGTTCCTCGGGTCAGCTCACTGACAGTGATAAGGAAATGTGTAGAATTTTTAACACATACTTCCTCTCAGTTTTTACACAGGAGGATACCAGTGATATTCCAGTAATGATAAATTATGTAGAACAGGACGATAATAAACTGTGCACTATTAGGGTCACAAGTGACATGGTCCTTAGGCAAATAGATAAATTAAAACCTAACAAATCCCCAGGCCCTGATGAACTGTATGCAAGGGTTCTAAAGGAATGTAAAGAGGAGCTTAGCACACCTTTGGCTAATCTTTTCAACATATCACTACAAACTGGCATGGTGCCAGATAAGTGGAAAATGGCAAATGTGATACCTATTTTCAAAACAGGTGACAGGTCCTTAGCTTCGAACTATAGACCAATAAGCCTAACCTCCATAGTGGGAAAATTTATGGAATCAATAATTGCCGAGGCAGTTCGTAGCCACCTTGAAAAGCATAAATTAATCAACGAATCTCAGCATGGTTTTACAAAGGGACGTTCCTGCCTTACGAATTTATTAACTTTTTTCACTAAGGTATTTGAGGAGGTAGATCATGGTAACGAATATGATATTGTGTATATGGACTTCAGTAAGGCTTTTGACAGGGTCCCACATCAGAGACTATTGAGGAAAATTAAAGCACATGGAATAGGAGGAGAAATTTTTTCCTGGATAGAGGCATGGTTGACAAATAGGCAGCAGAGAGTTTGCATAAATGGGGAGAAATCAGAGTGGGGAAGCGTCACGAGCGGTGTTCCACAGGGGTCAGTGTTGGGCCCCCTGCTGTTCACAATCTACATAAACGACATAGATGAGGGCATAAAGAGCGACATCGGCAAGTTTGCCGATGACACCAAAATAGGCCGTCGAATTCATTCTGACGAGGACATTCGAGCACTCCAGGAAGATTTGAATAGACTGATGCAGTGGTCGGAGAAGTGGCAGATGCAGTTTAATATAGACAAATGCAAAGTTCTAAATGTTGGACAGGACAATAACCATGCCACATATAAACTAAATAATGTAGATCTTAATATTACGGATTGCGAAAAAGATTTAGGAGTTCTGGTTAGCAGTAATCTGAAACCAAGACAACAGTGCATAAGTGTTCGCAATAAAGCTAATAGAATCCTTGGCTTCATATCAAGAAGCATAAATAATAGGAGTCCTCAGGTTGTTCTTCAACTCTATACATCCTTGGTTAGGCCTCATTTAGATTATGCTGCACAGTTTTGGTCACCGTATTACAGAATGGATATAAATTCTCTGGAAAATGTACAAAGGAGGATGACAAAGATGATCCCATGTATCAGAAACCTTCCCTATGAGGATAGACTAAGGGCCCTGAAACTGCACTCTCTAGAAAGACGTAGAATTAGGGGGGATATGATTGAGGTTTATAAGTGGAAGACAGGAATAAATAAAGGGGATGTAAATAGTGTGCTGATAATATCTAGCCTAGACAGGACTCGCAGCAATGGTTTTAAGTTGGAAAAATTCAGATTCAGGAGGGATATAGGAAAGTACTGGTTTGGTAATAGAGTTGTGGATGAGTGGAACAAACTCCCAAGTACCGTTATAGAGGCCAGAACGTTGTGTAGCTTTAAAAAATAGGTTGGATAAATACATGAGTAGATGTGGGTGGGTGTGAGTTAGACCTGATAGCTTGTGCTAACGGGTCGGTTGCCGTGTTCCTCCCTTGAGTCAATGTGACCTGACCTGACTAGGTTGGGTGCATTGGCTTAAGCCGGTAGGGACTTGGACCTGCCTCGCATGGGCCAGTAGGCCAGTGTTCTGCAGTTCTTATGTTCCGGAGTTCATGAGTCTTCTTATGTCATTTATTCTTATGTCCAGCCCGTCTTAGCTAGCCACAATAAGATTCATCCAACTAGGTATATTTCTACACCATAGGAAAGTTAGCACAGGCACCTCTGTGACCACAAATGCAAGTTTTTACAGACGAATCTCCAGCTAGCGTGGCCGTGACGAACTCTAGCTCAAGTCCCTTCACTGCCGTCAACATGACTTAAGAAATCGTAATGACACGATTGCAAATAAACCATACCCCCGGCCGGGATTGAACCCGCGGTCATAGAGTCTCAAAACTCCAGCCCGTCGCGTTGCATTTGTGGTCACAGAGGTGCCTGTGCTAACCTTCCTATGGTGTAGAAATATACCTAGTTGGATGAATCTTATTGTGGCTAGCTGGTCTAGTGGCTAACGCGACGGGCTGGAGTTTTGAGACTCTATGACCGCGGGTTCAATCCCGGCCGGGGGTATGGTTTATTTGCAATCGTGTCATTACGATTTCTTAAGTCATGTCATTTATCGCCTGTTCGAAGTCATTTGGCGTCAGGATAACATCGGATAGGCTTGTGTTAACCAAATTTTGTGGCTCTCTCATAAAAAATTCGTTTTGATCTTCGACTCTCAGTCTGGTTAGCGGCTTGCTAAAAACTGAGTCATATTGGGACTTGAGTAGCTCACTCATTTCCTTGCTGTCATCTGTGTAGGACCCATCTTGTTTAAGTAGGGGCCCAATACTGGATGTTGTTCTCGACTTTGATTTGGCATAGGAGAAGAAATACTTTGGGTTTCTTTCGATTTCATTTATGGCTTTTAGTTCTTCCCGCGATTCCTGACTCCTATAAGAGCCCTTTAGCTTGAGTTCGATGCTTGCTATTTCTCTGACCAGTGTCTCCCTACGCATTTCAGATATATTGACCTCTTTTAGCCGCTCTGTTATTCTTTTCCGTCGCCTGTAAAGGGAGCGCCTGTCTCTTTCTGTTTTACATCTACTCCTCCTTTTTCTTAGAGGAATAAGCCTTGTGCATACATCGAGTGCCACCAGGTTAATCTGTTCTAGGCATACGTTGGGGTCTGTGTTGCTTGGTATATCTTCCCAGCTTATATCGGTTAGGACTTGGTTTACTTGGTCCCACTTTATGTTTTTGTTATTGAAGTTGAATTTGGTGAATGCTCCCTCGTGACTATGCTCATTATGTCGGTCTGGGGCTCCACGCATACATGTCTGAACCTCAATTATGTTGTGATCTGAGTATATTGTTTTTGATATGGTGACATTTCTTATCAGATCATCATTGTTAGTGAAGATGAGGTCTAGTGTATTCTCCAGTCTAGTAGGCTCTATTATTTGCTGGTTTAAACTGAATTTTGTGCAGAGATTTAAAAGCTCGTGTGTGTGTGAGTTTTCATCAGAGCTGCCTCCTGGTGTTATTACTGCAACAATATTATTTGCTATATTCCTCCATTTTAGGTGCCTTAAGTTGAAATCCCCCAGGAGCAAGATGTTGGGTGCAGGAGCTAGAAGATTTTCCAGACAGTGGTCAATTTTTAACAGCTGTTCCTGGAATTGCTGGGATGTTGCATCCGGAGGCTTGTAGACTACCACAATGACTAGGTTTTGGTTCTCGACCTTTACTGCTAAAACTTCCACTACATCATTTGAGGCATTTAGCAGTTCTGTGCATAGATCTATCATTTCAACAGAGCCTTCAACACAGGAGGAATGTGGGTGGCCTTACTGTTATGTACAAGGCCAATATTGTCAAAGTACCACACTTGGATCCACTTTGAGGACAGCGTGAAACAAGCTTTTATGCCACAAGACGGGCAGAAAGCAGCAACTTCACTCTGGCTGTACCCTTCTCCAGAACATCACTCCATCTGAGATCATACATACCCAGGATGACTCGAGTATGGAACACATTCGTACAGCATAATGATGTCAACGAGATAACGTCAGTTGATCAAATGAAAATGCTGGCCCACAGATGGCTCCAACTTCATCTTGTTCCCTACTTGTATGTCTCATAACAATAAAAATGCTTTCAAATGAGCTGATGTAGGTAACAGCTCTTAGCTTGCCAATAAAGTTAGGAATCCTTAACCTGTAAATAGCTTGTCAATAAAACTAGGGATCCTTAACCTTGTCAAACCCTGTGTAAAAGAGAGAGAGAGAGAGAGAGAGAGAGAGAGAGAGAGAGAGAGAGAGAGAGAGAGAGAGAGAGAGAGAGAGAGAGAGAGAGGCCTCTGGGTATACTCGCTGGTTCACGGGAGAACGTGACGTCATGGCTTGCTATAATTATATTATGAATCCATATACTACACAAGTACTGCACTGTTGACAGATTGCGATCAATGTTTCGCCCGGCCCTCACCTAACACCGCTGCACTCTGAAGAACACAGACACCATGCCCTGCCCTATCCTCCAAACATGTCAGGACATGCTACTGTAACCGCTAAATATCTCATACATTTCTCAGTCAACGACTAAACGAGTGTGTGTGTGTGTGTGAGAGAGAGAGTGAGAGAGAGAGAGAGAGAGAGAGAGAGAGAGAGAGAGAGAGAGAGAGAGAGAGAGAGAGAGAGAGAGAGAGAGAGAGAGAGAGAGAGAGAAAGTGAGATAAAGAGAAAGAGAGAGAGAGAGAGAGAGAGAGAGAGAGAGAGAGAGAGAGAGAGAGAGAGAGAGAGAGAGAGAGAGAGAGAGAGAGAGAGAGAGAGGGTGAGGGGTGAGAAATGGGTGAAAAGGATAAGGGTGAGTGAAGCAAAGAGTGAAGGAAGGGAGAATGGGATGAGCAGGGGGAAGGAGCTCTTTTCTGAGTAGTGAGGTAGAGGGAATGAGGGAGGAGTGAGGGTGGGGGAGTGAGGGAGGAGGAGTGAGGGAGGAGGAGTGAGGGAAGGGGGAGTGAGGGAGGGGAGTGAGGGAAGGGGGAATGAGGGAGGGGGAGGAGGTATAGGGAGGAGGGAGGGAGGGGAGGGGAGTGGGAGGGGAAGGGGGAGTGAGGGAAGGGGGAGGGGGAGGGTGGGGAAGGGAGGGGGAGGGGGAGTGAGGGATGGGGAGTGAGAGATGGGGAGTGAGGGAAGGGGGAGTGAGGGAAGGAGGAGTGAGGGAGGGAGAGTGAGGGAGGGGGAGTGATGGAAAGGGAGTAAGGGGGGATTGCGTCATCCCATGATGACGCATCAAGGTCACCTGATGATCAACATTCCTCCCTCACCTGACTTCTCTCCTTCCATCTCTTTATTACTCCCTCTCTCCTTTTCTACCTTCCTACTTACTTTTTCTCGCTCCTTCCTTCCTTCCCATATTCCATCCCCAGGGAGTAAGAAACGCAGAAAGAAGACAAAGAAGGAGAGACAGAAACAAAGAGATAGAAAGGAAGACAAAGAAGAACAGAGGAAGACAAAAAAGCGAGAGAGAGAGAGAGAGAGAGAGAGAGAGAGAGAGAGAGAGAGAGAGAGAGAGAGAGAGAGAGAGAGAGAGAGAGAGAGAGAGAGAGAGAGAGAGGAAAAAAGGCAACAAAATAAGAGATTCTCTTCTTGAACGTAGTTAACCGAGATGAAGAGTCTGTTCCCTTAACTGATCCCTGCTTCACTACGATGATTATATATACTGTGAAGCGCTAAACCCGGTCGTATACCAGAATATATACACGGTGGAAAATGTAGATGAATGCAGTATATACCAATATACAATAAATAAATAAATAAATAAATAAATAAATATATATATATATATATATATATATATATATATATATATAATATATATATATATATATATATATATATATATATATATATATATATATCATTAACAGAACTGCGGTTGGCCAGGATTCGATCCTGCGTCCCGATGCCCAACCCTGTAAGAACAGGACACAGTACGCATCACTCTATCCACTGGACCACAAACTGTGGGCCAGAGAAAGATCGCAGTCGCCAGAATTGGATACTGCTGCTGAGAGACTGGCAAGGTTTCCAGGCAGCGCTCTTATCCACTCAACCACAAATGCCTCAAAAGCTGGGTAGCCTGGTTCACAAGCCATGTTTCTTTTCCAGCCCGGGAGCGTCAGTGAGCCTCAAGCATGATTTCAAACTATTTCATCCTACTTCTGTATATTCTGATCTCACAAACGATTTTTATACCAATGCACTACGCAGAAACAAGTGGGTATATACAGAGAACGAGCCCAGTCAGAAGGATTCAATATTGCTACTAGGTTCCGCCTCACATTATTAGGTTCCACCTCACATTACTAGGTTTCACCTCACATTACTAGGTTTCACCTCACATTACTAGGTTTCACCTCACATTACTAGGTTCTACCTCACTTTACTAGGCTCCACCTCACTTTACTAGGCTCCACGTCACAATGAGAGGGTACCTGGAGGTTACCTGGAGGTTATTCCGGGGATCAACGCCCCCGCGACCCGGTCCATGACCAGGCCTCCCGATGGATCAGGGCCTGATCAACCAGGCTGTTACTGATGGCCGCACGCAGTCCAACGTACGAGCCACAGCCCGGCTGATCCGGCACTGACTTTAGGTATCTGTCCAGCTCTCTCTTGAAGGCAGCCAGGGGTTTATTGGCAATTCCCCTAATGCTTGATGGGAGGCTGTTGAACAGTCTTGGGCCCCGGACACTTATGGTGTTTTCCCTTAGTGTACAAATGGCGCCCCTACTTTTTATTGGGGGCATTTTGCATCGCCTGCCCAGTCTTTTACTTTCGTAGGGAGTGATTTCTGTATGCAGATTTGGGACCATTCCTTCCAGGATTTTCCAAGCTCAGATTATGATATATCTCTCCCTCCTGCGTTCCAACGAGTACAAGTCAAGTGCTTCCAAGCGTTCCTAGTAGTTAAGGTGCTTGACAGAACTTATACGTGCAGTAAAGGATCTCTGTACACTCTCTAGATCTGCGATTTCACCTGCTTTGAATGGAGATGTTAATGTACAGCAGTATTCCAGCCTAGAGAGAACAAGTGATTTGAAAAGGGTCATCATTGGCTTGGCATCTCTCGTTTTGAAAGTTCTCATTATCCATCCTATCATTTTCTTTGCACGTGCGATCGTGGCACTGTTGTGATCCTTGAAAGTGAGATCCTCAGACATTACTACTCCCAGGTCCCTTACATTATTTTTCCGCTCTATTGTATGTCCAGAGTCTGTAGTATACTCTGTTCTAGTTATTATCTCCTCCAGTTTTCCATAACGGAGTAGTTGGAATTTGTCCTCATTGAACATCATATTGTTTACCGTTGCCCACTGGTCCCAGACCAGACCTCCTGGTGGATCATGACCTGATCGACCAGGTTTAATCACCCCAGTCAACCCACGGCTCCAGTTTTTGAGTCACATAGACAAACTCTCTCTATCTCTCTCTCCCTCATAATGGACGAAGTGAGGTTTTGAGTGGGGAAAGGAGTGAATGGGAAGGAGTGAGAGGGTCGGTGAGTGTGGGAGTGGTGGATGGGTAAGTGGTGGAGGGGTGAGTGGTGGAGGGGTGAGTGGTGGAGGGGTGAGTGGTGGAGGGGTTAGTGGTGGAGGGGTGAGTGGTGGAGGGGTGAGTGGTGGAGGGTTTAGTGGTGGAGGGATGAGTGGTGAAGGGATGAGTGGTGGAAGGGTTAGTGGTGGAGGGGTTAGTAGTGGAGGGATGAGTGGTGGAGGGGTGATTGGTGGTGGGATGACTAGCCGAGAGGTGAATGGGGAGTGGGGAGGACGCTACCCTACCCATGATTCACAATCACCCTCCCCGGCTCCCACGCCTACAAGAAAGGACCTGTTTGACTCCCCTGAGGCTGGTGGGGAGGGAGGGAGGGAGGGAGGGAGTGAGGCTGAGAAAGCGTCCTTGTGAAGGTTTGTCGCCCCTCCGGACCAGAGAAACAGGTTCTTCTCCCTCATTCCCTCTCTATCACTGTTGTCACCACCTGGAACACCAACACTGTTATCACCTGGACCCCCAATACTGTCACCACCTGGACCACCAAAACTGTTACCACCTGGACCACCAATACTGTCACCACCTGGACCACCAACACTGTCACCACCTGGACCACCAACACTGTCACCACCTGGACCACCAATACTGTCACCACCTGGATCACCAACACTGTCACCACCTGGACCACCAATACTGTCAACACCTGGATCACCAATACTGTCACCACTTGGACCACCAACACTGTCACCACCTGGACCACCAACACTGTCACCACCTGGACCACCAACACTGTTACCACCTGGACCACCAATACTGTCACCACCTGGACCACCAACACTGTCACCACCTGGACCACCAACACTGTTACCACCTGGACCACCAATACTGTCACCACCTGGACCACCAACACTGTCACCACCTGGACCACCAACACTGTTACCACCTGGACCACCAATACTGTCACCGCATGGACCACCAATACTGTCAACACCTGGATCACCAATACTGTCACCACCTGGACCACCAACACTGTCACCACCTGGACCACCAACACTGTCACCACCTGGACCACCAACACTGTCACCACCTGGACCACCAACACGGTCACCACCTGGACCACCAATACTGTCACCACCTGGACCACCAACACTGTCACCACCTGGACCACCAACACTGTCACCACCTGCAGGACCACCAACACTGTCACCACCTGGACCACCAATACTGTCAACACCTGGATCACCAATACTGTCACCACTTGGACCACCAACACTGTCACCACCTGGACCACCAACACTGTCACCACCTGGACCACCAACACTGTTACCACCTGGACCACCAATACTGTCACCACCTGGACCACCAATACTGTCAACACCTGGATCACCAATACTGTCACCACTTGGACCACCAACACTGTCACCACCTGGACCACCAACACTGTCACCACCTGGACCACCAACACTGTTACCACCTGGACCACCAATACTGTCACCACCTGGACCACCAATACTGTCAACACCTGGATCACCAATACTGTCACCACTTGGACCACCAACACTGTCACCACCTGGACCACCAACACTGTCACCACCTGGACCACCAATACTGCACCTGGACCACCAATACTGTCACCACCTGGACCACCAATACTGTCACCACCTGGATCACCAATACTGTCACCACCTGGACCACCAACACTGTCACCACCTGGACCACCAACACTGTCACCACCTGGACCACCAACACTGTTACCACCCTGGACCACCAATACTGTCACCACCTGGACCACCAATACTGTCAACACCTGGATCACCAATACTGTCACCACTTGGACCACCAACACTGTCACCACCTGGACCACCAACACTGTCACCACCTGGACCACCAACACTGTTACCACCTGGACCACCAATACTGTCACCACTGGACCACCAATACTGTCAACACCTGGATCACCAATACTGTCACCACCTGGACCACCAACACTGTCACCACCTGGACCACCAACAATGTCACCACCTGGACCACCAATACTGCAGGACCACCAATACTGTCACCACCTGGACCACCAACACTGTCACCACCTGGACCACCAAAACTGTTACCACCCTGGACCACCAATACTGTCACCACCTGGACCACCAACACTGTCACCACCTGGACCACCAACACTGTAACCACCTGGACCACCAATACTGTCACCGCATGGACCACCAATACTGTCAACCCTGGATCACCAATACTGTCACCACCTGGACCACCAACACTGTCACCACCTGGACCACCAACACTGTCACCACCTGGACCACCAACACTGTCACCACCTGGACCACTAACACGGTCACCACCTGGACCACCAATACTGTCACCACCTGGACCACCAACACTGTCACCACCTGGACCACCAACACTGTCACCACCTGCAGGACCACCAACACTGTCACCACCTGGACCACCAAAACTGTCACCACCTGGACCACCAAAACTGTTACCACCTGGACCACCAATATTGTCACCACCTGGACCACCAACACTGTTACCACCTGGACCACCAACACTGTCACCACCTGGACCACCAACACTGTCACCACCTGGACCACCAACCCTGTCACCACCTGGACCACCAACACTGTCACCACCAGGAGGACCACCAACACTGTCACCACCTGGACCACCAACACTGTCACCACCTGGACAACCAACACTGTCACCACCTGGACCACCAACACTGTCACCACCTGGACCACCAACACTGTCACCACCTGGACCACCAACACTGTCACCACCTGGACCACCAATACTGTCACCACCTGGACCACCAACACTGTCACAACCTGGACCACCAACACTGTCACCATCTGGACCACCAACACTGTCACCACCTGGACCACCAACACTGCCACCACCTGGACCACCAAAACTGTTACCACCTGGACCACCAATACTGTCACCACCTGGACCACCAACACTGTCACCACCTGGACCACCAACACTGTCACCACCTGGACCACCAACACTGTCACCACCTGGACCACCAATACTGTCAACACCTGGATCACCAATACTGTCACCACTTGGACCACCAACACTGTCACCACCTGGACCACCAATACTGTCAACACCTGGATCACCAATACTGTCACCACCTGGACCACCAACACTGTCACCACCTGGACCACCAACACTGTCACCACCTGGATCACCAATACTGTACCACTTGGACCACCAACACTGTCACCACCTGGACCACCAACACTGTCACCACCTGGACCACCAACACTGTTACCACCTGGACCACCAAAACTGTCACCACCTGGACCACCAACACTGTCACCACCTGGACCACCAACACTGTTACCACCACCACCACTGTCACCACCTGGACCACCAACACTGTCACCACCTGGACCACCAACACTGTCTGGACCACCTGTCACCGCATGGACCACCAACACTGTCACCACCTGGACCACCAACACTGTCACCACGTGGACCACCAACACTGTCACCACCTGGACCACCAACACTGTCACCACCTGGACCACCAACACTGTCACCACCTGGAGGGTCACCACCTGGACACCAATACTGTCACCACCTGGACCACCAACACTGTCACACCACCACCTGGAGGACCACCAACACTGTCACCACCTGGACCACCAACACTGACCACCACTGTCACCACCTGGACCACCAACACTGCCACCACCTGGACCACCAAAACTGTTACCACCTGGACCACCAATACTGTCACCACCTGGACCACCAACACTGTCACCAACTGGACCACCAACACTGTCACCACCTGGACCACCAATACTGTCACCACCTGGACCACCAACACTGTCACCACCTGGACCACCAATACTGTCTGGACCACCAACACTGCCACCACCTGGACCACCAACACTGTCACCACCTGGACCACCAACACTGTCACCACCTGGACCACCAACACTGTCACCACCTGGACCACCAACACTGTCACCACCTGGACCACCAACACTGTCACCACCTGGACCACCAACACTGTCACCACCTGGACCACCAACACTGACCACCTGGACCACCACTGTCACCACCTGGACCACCAACACTGTCACCACCTGGACCACCAACACTGTCACCACCTGGACTGTCCACCTGGACCACCACTCACCACCTGGACCACCAACACTGTCACCACCTGGACCACCAACACTGTCACCACCTGGACCACCAACACTGTCACCACCTGGACCACCAACACTGTCACCACCTGGACCACCAACACTGTCACCACCTGGACCACCAACACTGTCACAACCTGGACCACCAACACTGTCACCATCTGGACCACCAACACTGTCACCACCTGGACCACCAACACTGCCACCACCTGGACCACCAAAACTGTTACCACCTGGACCACCAATACTGTCACCACCTGGACCACCAACACTGTCACCACCTGGACCACCAACACTGTCACCACCTGGACCACCAACACTGTCACCACCTGGACCACCAACACTGTCACCACCTGGACCACCAACACTGTCACCACCTGGACCACCAACACTGTCACCACCTGGACCACCAACACTCACCACCTGGACCACCAACACTGTCACCACCTGGACCACCAACACTGTCACCACCTGGAGTACCACCAACACTGTCACCACCTGGACCACCAACACTGTCACCACCTGGACCACCAACACTCACCACCTGGAGGACCACCAACACTGTCACCACCTGGACCACCAACACTGTCACCACCTGGACCACCAACACTGTCACCACCTGGACCACCAATACTGTCACCACCTGGACCACCAACACTGTCACCACCTGGACCAACAACACTGTCACCACCTGGACCACCAACACTGTCACCACCTGGACCACCAACACTGTCACCACCTGGACCATCAACACTGTCACCACCTGGAGGGCCACCAACGCTGTCACCACCTGGACCACCAACACTGTCACCACCTGGAGGACCACCAACAGTCACCACCTGGACCACCAACACTGTCACCACCTGGACCACCAACACTGTCACCACCTGGACCACCAACACTGTCACCACCTGGACCACCAACACTGTCACCACCTGGACCACCAACACTGTCACCACCTGGACCACCAATACTGTCACCACCTGGACCACCAACACTGTCACCACCTGGAGCACCAACACTGTCACCATCTGGACCACCAACACTGCCACCACCTGGACCACCAACACTGTCACCACCTGGACCACCAAAACTGTTACCACCTGGACCACCAATACTGTCACCACCTGGACCACCAACACTGTCACCACCTGGACCACCAACACTGTCACCACCTGGACCACCAACACTGTCACCACCTGGACCACCAACACTGTCACCACCTGGACCACCAACCCTGTCACCACCTGGAGGACCACCAACACTGTCACCACCTGGACCACCAACACTGTCACCACCTGGACCACCGACACTCACCACCTGGACCACCAACACTGTCACCACCTGGAGGACCACCAACACTGTCACCACTTGGATCACCAATACTGTCACCACCTGGACCACCAACACTGTCACCACCTGGACCACCAATACTGTCACCACCTGGACCACCAACACTGTCACCACCTGGACCACCAACACTGTCACCACCTGGACCACCAAACTGTCACCACCTGGACCACCAACACTGTCACCACCTGGACCACCAACACTGTCACCACCTGGACCACCAAACTGTCACCACCTGGACCACCAACACTGTCACCACCTGGACCACCAACACTGTCACCACCTGGACCACCAACACTGTCACCACCTGGAGGACCACCAATACTGTCACCACCTGGACCACCAACACTGTCACCACCTGGACCACCAATACTGTCACCACCTGGACCACCAACACTGTCACCACCTGGACCACCAACACTGTCACCACCTGGAGCACCAAACTGTCACCACCTGGACCACCAACACTCACCACCTGGACCACCAACACTGTCACCACCTGGACCGCCAACACTCTCACCACCTGGACCAACAATACTGTCACCACCTGGTCCACCAACACTGTCACCACCTGGAGGACCACCAACACTGTCACGACCTGGACCACCAACACTGTTACCACCTGGACCACCAACACTGTCACCACCTGGACCATCAACACTGTCACCACCTGGATTACCAATACTGTCACCACCTGGACCACCAACACTGTCACCACCTGGACCATCAACACTGTCACCACCTGGACCACCAATACTGTCACCACCTGGAGGACCACCAACACTGTCATCACCTGGACCACCAACACTGTCACCACCTGGACCACCAACACTGTCACCACCTGGACCACCAACACTGTCACCACCTGGACCACCAACACTGTCACCACCTGGACCACCAACACTGTCACCACCTGGACCACCAACACTGTCACCACCTGGAGGACCAAGAACAGTCACCACCTGGACCACAAACAGTCACCACCTGGACCACCAACTCTGTCACCACCTGGACCACCAACATTGTCACCACCTGGAGGACCACCAACACTGTCACCACCTGGAGTACCACCAACACTGTCACCACCTGGAGGACCACCAACAATGTCACCACCTGGACCACCAACACTGTCACCACCTGGACCACCAATACTGTCACCACCTGGACCACCAACACTGTCACCACCTGGACCACCAACACTGTCCCCACCTGGACCACCAACACTGTCACCACCTGGAGGACAACCAACACTGTCACCACCTGGAGTACCACCAACACTGTCACCACGTGGAGGACCACCAACAGTCACCACCTGGACCACCAACACTGTCACCACCTGGACCACCAATACTGTCACCACCTGGACCACCAACACTGTCACCACCTGGACCACCAACACTGTCACCATCTGGACCACCAACACTGTCACCACCTGGACCACCAATACTGTCACCACCTGGACCACCAACACTGTCACCACCTGGAGGACCACCAACACTGTCACCACCTGGACCACCAACACTGTCACCACCTGGACCACCAACACTGTCACCACCTGGACCACCAATACTGTCACCACCTGGACCACCAACACTGTCACCACCTGGACCACCAACATTGTCACCACCTGGACCACCAACACTGTCACCACCTGGACCACCAACACAGTCACCACCTGGACCACCAATACTGTCACCACCTGGACCGCCAACACTGTCACTACCTGGACCACCAACACTGTCACCATCTGGACCACCAATACTGTCACCACCTTTACCAACAACACTGTCACCACCTGGACCACCAACACAGTCACCACCTGGACCACCAATACTGTCACCACCTGGACCACCAACACTGTCACCACCTGGACCACCAACACTGTCACCACTTGGACCACCAACACTGTCACCACCTGGACCACCAACACAGTCTCCACCTGGACCACCAATACTGTCACCACCTGGACCACCAACACTGTCACCACCTGGACCACCAACACTGTCACCACCTGGACCACCAACACTGTTTCCACCTGGACCACCAACACTGTCACCACCTGGACCACCAACACAGTCACCACCTGGACCACCAATACTGTCACCACCTGGACCACCAACACTGTCACCACCTGTACCACCAACACTGTTACCACCTGGAGGACCACCAACACTGTCACCACCTGGACCACCAACACTGTCACCACCTGGACCACCAATACTGTCACCACCTGGACCACCAACACTGTCACCACCTGGAGGACCACCAACACTGTCACCACCTGGACCACCAACACTGTCACCACCTGGACCACCAATACTGTCACCACCTGTACCACCAACACTGTCACCACCTGTACCACCAACACTGTTACCACCTGGAGGACCACCAACACTGTCACCACCTGGACCACCAACACTGTCACCACCTGGACCACCAATACTGTCACCACCTGGACCACCAACACTGTCACCACCTGGAGGACCACCAACACTGTCACCACCTGGACCACCAACACTGTCACCACCTGGACCACCAACACTGTCACCACCTGGACCACCAACACTGTCACCACCTGGACCACCAACACTGTCACCACCTGGACCACCAACACTGTTACCACCTGGACCACCAACACTGTCACCACCTGGACCACCAACACTGTTACCACCTGGACCACCAACACTGTCACCACATAATTTTATAGCACCTACGGTAGGTATCCAGGACTCAGAATACTTACGACACACCAATAAAGGAACCTAATGAATGAACCAACAGAAAAAAGGTGATATTTTCCTAGTTAATATTCATGCAACTGTTATATTCAACTTTTTTCCTGTTTGATGCTATTATTATTCTTTTTCCATGCAGTTAATTTACTCAGTTTATTTGTACTTGATCACTCACGTGTAATCCCGCGCAAATAACTCATCACTGATGTTCCATTTTTGCTACATCTGTTAGTTAAGCTGCTTAAGACACACGTAAGTCCCCTCCTCTTTTAATAACATCTTCATTTATCAACTATAATCAACCTTGTCCATAATTACTATCACATTTTCTTTGTCTGTTTCGTAAGGTGAAGTTCAGGATCTTTCCTTAATTCATGGTGTAACTTAACAAGTCTATGAGGACAGTTGTGTTACAGAGGTAGCCGATAGGTGTGAATAAATATGCATACTGGGTATGTACAGGTATGCATAGTGGGTACCTACCTGGAGTCAACCTGGAGGGTATTCCGGGGATCAATGCCTCCGCGGCCCGGTCCATGACCAGGCCTCCCGGTGGATCAGAGCCTGATCAACGAGGCTGTTACTGTTGGCCGCACGTAGTTGAACGTACGAACCACAGCCCGGCTGATCCGGTACTGACTTTAGGTATCTGTCCAGCTCCCTCTTGAAGACAACCAGGGGTCTATTGGTAATTCCCCTTATGGCTGGTGGGAGGCTGTTGAACAGTCTTGGGCCCCGTACACTTATCGTGTTTTCTCTTAGTGTACTAATGGCGCCTCTACTTTTCAATGGGGGTATGTTACATCGCCTACCAAGTCTTTTGCTTTCGTAGGGAGTGATTTGTGTGTGCAGATTAGGGACCAGTCCCTCCAGGATCTTCCAGGTGCAGATTATGAAGTATCTCTCTCTCCTGCACTCCAGTGAGTACAAGTCAAGTGCTTCCAGGCGTTCACAGTAGTTAAGGTGTTTGATGGAACTTATATGTGCAGTAAAGGTTCTCTGTACATTCTCTAGATCTGCAATTTCACCTGCCTTGAATGGAGATATTAATGTACAGCAGTATTCCAGCCTAGAGAGAATAATTGATTTAAAAAGGATCATCATTGGCTTGGTATCTCTTGTCTTGAATGTTCTCATTATCTATCCTATCAGCTTCCTCGCAGATGTGATAGTGGCATTGTTGTGGTCCTGGAAGGTGAGAGCCTCAGACATTACCATTCCCAGGTCCTTCACATTACTTTTCTGCTCTATTATGTGATTAGAGTATGTAGTATGAACTAAATTGTGATTTGAATTAGGAGAGAATAAGTATGAGAACTCTCACTGCTTACAGCTAGAGAAAACCCATACAGAAGACAGATTTTAGTATGGTGTAAGCCCTCCTGGGGCCTGTGGAGATCTGGGAGTCCAGATTGCACCTACATGCAAAGCAACTTCCCCTGGAGCACCCCACAACTCCCTCACCCTGAACAAGCAGACAGCCTTCACCACATAAGTAGACCACTCTATTCTTTTATGGTGCTTGCATTCAAACAAGCAACGACCTACCGTGCCTATAGCTGGCATAAGTTGATATGAAGGAGTGCTGTTACATGTGATGTACGTCGAATACACTGCTGTCTCGCCACACTGGCTCACAGCGTGATTTAATAACACACCATCTCTCTCTTCCAACAGTGGTACTCTTGACACCTTTATATATGACTGAGGCAGAGCTGGTGCTCATGTATCCATGGCTCCAAGTTAGTAATTTCCCACTGACACCGAAATTTGCCAAATGCTCCAAGTTCTCTGTTGTCTCTGTCAAAGGCAGTTCTGAGGTCAATAAAGTCAGCCTTTGTGCCAGGTCTCTGCCTGGTGAAATACTCAGCTAAGCAAGTTTGGGTGATTCTCTCAGACAGGAACCCACAGAGACTGGGAGAGTTTGTGTTATATTTGAACACTGAGGATAATAAGGGCAATTCTCTCAAGGACTTATCGCATGCAAGATGGTAGTGAGTTTGGTTTTGGAATGGGTGCGATGACTGCGACCAGCAGTCAGGCAGGACACCATTCCTCCATATTGTCGGTAATTCTACCAACATTATTACAAGGAGAGGGTTGTTGGGAAGCTCACTTAGAACTCTATATACATTATGCCGTCTTTCCCAGGGTAAATAGCTTTACCTTTTTTTAATGCAGTTTAAAGCACAGGATGATATGTAACAGGTGTCATCTACACCCACCTTCTCACAAGCATTAACGATTCTGAACTTCCTGTTGATACTATTGTTTGTGTTGGCCAAGCGAAACTGAATGTTCAGGGGCTAAGCCTCACTGACGCGAAACATTTCCATACCGGGTGAATGAGGTTCACGCAGAGGGGTACTCGGCATTGAATTCTTTTTCTATTTTTAGAAAGTATCTGGTCAGGAAGTGGAATGGTTGATGTCTTGGAAGAGATGTTCACATTACTGACAACATATTTCCTCTTTTAATTCCCTGCAATCACGGCTTGCCTTGATAAACCGAGTCATTTATTTTGGTATTTGTGCATTTCTCTGCCAGTTCGTGTACGTTGTTATGCTGAGTTCGAAGTTGTCGAGCTGACTTCGAAGAGGTGAGTCAGTAGTGGACGCTCGCTGCTGCTTCTTAACTGAAGTGGATAAATCATGGAGAAGGGGAGTGTGAGGTGACGTGAGATGCTGGGCTGGAGAGCGTGTTACCAAGGAGAGAGAAAGAGCGAGAGAAGGGGGAGAAGGGAGGGAGGGAGGGAGAGAGAGAGAGAGAGAGAGAGAGAGAGAGAGAGAGAGAGAGAGAGAGAGAGAGAGAGAGAGAGAGAGAGAGAGAGAGAGAGAGAGCCCAGCTGGCCTAAAGGGAATGCTCAACCAGCGGCCCCGCCCTGATGCACCTGTCTGGTCTACCTGTCTATTATGCTACTGCTTCTATTACTTCTACTGTTTCTGCTGCTACTACTATTGCCACTACTACTATTACTACTAAAGCCACAATTTCTACTGTTATTACAACTACTACTGTCACCACTATTACTGCCAATATTACTACTACTACTGACACCACCACTACTACTACTGCTGCCACCACCACCACCACCACCAGCACCACCACCACCACTACTACTACTACATATACCCTAACTCTAAAAAAATAGTTATTATATCTGTGAGTATGCCGGGACCGGATTCGTTCAAAATCCCACTATTTTTTTTCCTACACTCAGAGAATCCTATCACAGCTTTACTACTCAATTATGATTGAGCCGCGAATAGCAGACGGAGAATCGAGCCTCCACACCAGCTTGCACTGAATGAACCCACACACTAAGAAGATATAAACAAAGTTTTCCAGTGGGCAACGGTAAACAATATGATGTTCAATGAGGACAAATTCCAACTACTCCGTTATGGAAAACTGGAGGAGATAATAACTAGAACAGAGTATACTACAGACTCTGGCCATACAATAGAGTGGAAAAATAATGTAAGGGACCTGGGAGTAGTAATGTCTGAGGATCTCACTTTCAAGGATCACAACAGTGCCACGATCGCACGTGCAAAGAAAATGATAGGATGGATAATGAGAACTTTCAAAACGAGAGATGCCAAGCCCATGATGATCCTTTTCAAATCACTTGTTCTCTCTAGGCTGGAATACTGCTGTACATTAACATCTCCATACAAAGCAGGTGAAATCGCAGATCTAGAGAGTGTACAGAGATCCTTTACTGCACGTATAAGTTCTGTCAAGCACCTTAACTACTGGGAACGCTTGGAAGCACTTGACTTGTACTCGTTGGAACGCAGGAGGGAGAGATATATCATAATCTACACTTGGAAAATCTTGGAAGGAATGGTCCCAAATCTGCACACAGAAATCACTCCCTACGAAAGTAAAAGACTGGGCAGGCGATGCAAAATGCCGCCAATAAAAAGTAGGGTCGCCATTGGTACACTAAGAGAAAACACTATAAGTGTCCGGGGCCCAAGACTGTTCAACAGCCTCCCATCAAGCATTAGGGGAATTGCCAATAAACCCCTGGCTGCCTTCAAGAGAGAGCTGGACAGATACCTAAAGTCAGTGCCGGATCAGCCGGGCTGTGGCTCGTACGTTGGACTGCGTGCGGCCAGCAGTAACAGCCTAGTTGATCAGGCCCTGATCCATCGGGAGGCCTGGTCATGGACCGGGCCGTGGGGGCGTTGATCCCCGGAATAACCTCCAGGTAACCTCCAGGTAACCAGGTTTGGTTTTCATGACATACGAAATAATACAGACCCCTCAGTCAAGAAACAAGTCTTTGCACAAGCAATACAGAGAAAGTAACTCTCTCTATCTCTCTCTCTCTCTCTCTCTCTCTCTATCTCTCTCTCTCTCTCTCTCTTAACGATATTCATCCTTCATGTTTTTTTTTCTCTACCCTTTCACCAGAATATTAGAACAAATTTAGAAAGTGCTGCTGAAGTTTGGATATTTCTCCAGGAGCCAAAATACTGATGAGAATGATCGGCCTCTCACTGAACCTGAGTTAGCAACTGCATTAAATAAAGTACGACCAACAACCCCTGCAGAGGATGGTCTAACTTACCATATCCACCGAACTTAAATACACGACCCTGATAAATCCTTGTTAGCGTTGTACAACCTTACACCGAGGGTGCTCTTCCTACGTCCTCCACCAACAGCATCTATTTCTAAGTCGCCACAGCCAGATACATGTCTTTGTAAGATACTAAAAAGACTGCTACTTACTGGACTGTAATGGATAATTGGAGGCAGGATCCATACATAGCTTTAAGCAGAGGTATGATAAAACATACGGTTCAGGGAGTGACCTAGTAGCGACCAATGAAGAGGCGGGGCCGGGAGCTTGGACTCGACCCCTGCAACCTCAACTAGGTGAGTACCAACTCTCACCTTGTCTCTATGGGTTTATGAATGGGGAAAAGTGTTTAGAATTTTATGACCACGACTCACGAAGTCGCAGTAACACGACTGCAAACAAACCATAGTACAGGTGGGACTCGAACCCACGGCGAGTGAATTGTAAAACTCCAGGCCAGTGCGTAAACCACTGGGTCAGCTGTCTAAAATAAGATTTATCCAACTAGATATATTGATAGACCACAGGAAGGTTCGCATGGGTCCATAGGACCCATCCGTACCATGGTTTGTTATTTTATGACTATCTTTCTCACTGCACACTCCTTTCCCTCTCACAATCTCCTAAGTTTCTTCTCCCCTCTCACGGGTCTCTTTTCTCCTCCTATCTCACCCACTTTTTTACTCAGCAGTTTCTCCCCCTTCCATTCTTCCCTCTCATCAGCCTATCCCCCCTCTCTCATCAGCGTTATTTCCCTCTCCAGATCCCCTCCCCCTCACCTTTCCTCCCCACAGTATCTCCCTCTCCTTCCCTACCAGCAGCTCCTCCCCTTCTCCTCCTCTCACCTCCCCCTCCCACAGCACTTCCAGGTATTCCAGTGAGAGCAAATCTAAATCAGAACTAAACTACAATCCAGAACTCACTTTCGGCCTCTACAAACAAACAATGTTTACTCTGAACAATTGTTAGGAGTGCACGCCAGGTAGTGCACACCAGGGAGTGCACGCCAGGTAGTGCACACCAGGGAGTGCACACCAGGGAGTGCACGCCAGGTAGTGCACACCAGGGAGTGCACGCCAGGTAGTGCACGCCAGGTAGTGCACGCCAGGGAGTGCACGCCAGGTAGTGTACACCAGGGAGTGCACACCAGGGAGTGCACGCCAGGTAGTGCACACCAGGGAGTGCACACCAGGGAGTGCACGCCAGGTAGTGCACACCAGGGAGTGCACGCCAGGGAGTGCACACCAGATAGTGCACACCAGGTAGTGCACACCAGGTAGTGCACACCAGGTAGTGCACGCCAGGTAGTGCACACCAGGTAGTGTACGCCAGGTAGTGCACACCAGGGAGTGCACGCCAGGGAGTGCACACCAGGAAGTGCACGCCAGGGAGTGCACACCAGATAGTGCACACCAGGTAGTGCACACCAGGTAGTGCACACCAGGTAGTGCACGCCAGGGAGTGCACACCAGGGAGTGCACACCAGGGAGTGCACACCAGGGAGTGCACGCCAGGGA
This sequence comes from Cherax quadricarinatus, assembly GCF_038502225.1. Taxonomy (NCBI): domain Eukaryota; kingdom Metazoa; phylum Arthropoda; class Malacostraca; order Decapoda; family Parastacidae; genus Cherax; species Cherax quadricarinatus. Next base: position 42,686,183 of record NC_091302.1, on the reverse strand, counting down.
GTGCACGCCAGGGAGTGCACGCCAGGGAGTGCACGCCAGGGAGTGCACACCAGGGAGTGCACGCCAGGGAGTGCACACCAGGGAGTGCACGCCAGGGAGTGCACGCCAGTGAGTGCACGCTAGGGAGTGCACACCAGGGAGTGCACGCCAGGGAGTGCACGCCAGGGAGTGCACACCAGGGAGTGCACGCCAGGGAGTGCACACCAGGGAGTGCACGCCAGGGAGTGCACACCAGGGAGTGCACGCCAGGGAGTGCACGCCAGGGAGTGCACGCCAGGGAGTGCACACCAGGGAGTGCACGCCAGGGAGTGCACGCCAGGGAGTGCACACCAGGGAGTGCACGCCAGGAAGTGCACGCCAGGGAGTGCACACCAGGGAGTGCACGCCAGGGAGTGCACGCCAGGGAGTGCACACCAGGGAGTGCACGCGAGGGAGTGCACGCCAGGGAGTGCACGCCAGGGAGTGCACACCAGGGAGTGCACGCCAGGGAGTGCACACCAGGGAGTGCACACCAGGGAGTGCACACCAGGGAGTGCACGCCAGGGAGTGCACACCAGGTAGTGCACGCCAGGGAGTGCACACCAGGGAGTGCACGCCAGGGAGTGCACACCAGGGAGTGCACGCCAGGGAGTGCACGCCAGGTAGTGCACGCCAGGGAGTGCACGCCAGGGAGTGCACACCACACGCCAGGGAGTGCACACCAGGGAGTGCACACCAGGGAGTGCACACCAGGGAGTGCACACCAGTGCACGCCAGGGAGTGCACACCAGGGAGTGCACGCCAGGGAGTGCACACCAGGGAGTGCACACCAGGGAGTGCACGCCAGGGAGTGCACACCAGGGAGTGCACGCCAGGGAGTGCACACCAGGGAGTGCACACCAGGGAGTGCACGCCAGGGAGTGCACACCAGGGAGTGCACACCAGGGAGTGCACGCCAGGGAGTGCACACCAGGGAGTGCACACCAGGGAGTGCACGCCAGGTAGTGCACACCAGGGAGTGCACGCCAGGTAGTGCACACGAGGGAGTGCACGCCAGGTAGTGCACGCCAGGTAGTGCACGCCAGATAGTGCACACCAGGTAGTGCACACCAGGTAGTGCACACCAGGTAGTGCACGCCAGGTAGTGCACACCAGGTAGTGTACGCCAGGTAGTGCACACCAGGGAGTGCACGCCAGGGAGTGCACACCAGGAAGTGCACTCCAGGGAGTGCACACCAGATAGTGCACACCAGGTAGTGCACACCAGGGAGTGCACACCAGGGAGTGCACACCAGGGAGTGCACACCAGGGAGTGCACACCAGGGAGTGCACACCAGGGAGTGCACGCCAGGGAGTGCACACCAGGTAGTGCACACCAGGGAGTGCACACCAGGTAGTGCACACCAGGGAGTGCACCCCAGGGAGTGCACGCCAGGGAGTGCACACCAGGGAGTGCACACCAGGGAGTGCACACCAGGGAGTGCACACCAGGGAGTGCACGCCAGGGAGTGCACACCAGGGAGTGCACACCAGGGAGTGCACACCAGGGAGTGCACACCAGGGAGTGCACACCAGGGAGTGCACACCAGGGAGTGCACACCAGGGAGTGCACACCAGGGAGTGCACACCAGGGAGTGCACACCAGGTAGTGCACACCAGGTAGTGCACACCAGGGAGTGCACACCAGGGAGTGCACGCCAGGGAGTGCACACCAGGTAGTGCACACCAGGTAGTGCACACCAGGGAGTGCACACCAGGGAGTGCACGCCAGGGAGTGCACACCAGGTAGTGCACACCAGGTAGTGCACACCAGGTAGTGCACACCAGGTAGTGCACACCAGGGAGTGCACACCAGGGAGTGCACGCCAGGTAGTGCACACCAGGTAGTGCACACCAGGTAGTGCACACCAGGGAGTGCACACCAGGGAGTGCACACCAGGGAGTGCACACCAGGGAGTGCACACCAGGTAGTGCACACCAGGTAGTGCACACCAGGTAGTGCACACCAGGGAGTGCACACCAGGGAGTGCACACCAGGTAGTGCACACCAGGGAGTGCACACCAGGGAGTGCACGCCAGGGAGTGCACACCAGGTAGAGCACACCAGGGAGTGCACACCAGGGAGTGCACACCAGGTAGTGCACACCAGGGAGTGCACACCAGGTAGTGCACACCAGGTAGTGCACACCAGGTAGTGCACACCAGGGAGTGCACACCAGGTAGTGCACACCAGGGAGTGCACACCAGGTAGTGCACACCAGGGAGTGCACACCAGGTAGTGCACACCAGGGAGTGCACACCAGGTAGTGCACACCAGGTAGTGCACACCAGGTAGTGCACACCAGGGAGTGCACACCAGGGAGTGCACACCAGGGAGTGCACACCAGGTAGTGCACACCAGGTAGTGCACACCAGGTAGTGCACACCAGGGAGTGCACACCAGGGAGTGCACACCAGGGAGTGCACACCAGGTAGTGCACACCAGGGAGTGCACACCAGGGAGTGCACACCAGGGAGTGCACACCAGGTAGTGCACACCAGGGAGTGCACACCAGGTAGTGCACACCAGGTAGTGCACACCAGGTAGTGCACACCAGGGAGTGCACACCAGGGAGTGCACACCAGGGAGAGTGTGAGTGCATACAAAGTTTCCTATTATCTCTGGACTGAAATCTGATGAGTGTTAACAATATTCTTGGTTTTGTACTTGTAATGTGTAAATGTGTATATAAAAACGGATCACACACACACACACACACACACACACACACACACACACACACACACACACACATATATACACACATACACATATATATATATATATATATATATATATATATATATATATATATATATATATATATATATATTATTATTAAATACCACTTGTTCGTGGTCACAAAACTATATACACTGTTAAGTAAAAGGACACAAGTACAACTAATGTGATATTTTATTATGGCAACGTTTCGCTCTCCAGGAGCTTTATCAAGCCGTTACAAACAGTACATGGACACAGAGGGTATATATAGGCTCAGAGTGAGGTGCAATACTAGTGGTGGTAGTAGTAGTAGTAGTAGTAGTAGTAGTAGTAGTAGTAGTAGTAGTAGTAGTAGTAGTAGTAGTAGTGAACATTAAAATGGTATAAAATACCGACAGATTGTTAGGTAAGACACATATGCAACATTTAGGTATCTTTATATCGAAACGTTTCGCCTACACAGTAGGCTTCTTACAGAAAAGTTGATAGAGTCTGGAGAAGAGCATTGTTCAGACAACGGAACAATGCTCTTCTCCAGACTGAGGGACTGACCACCTCAAAACTTTAAGGGTGATGGACTGATTACATCGTCTTCAAGTATCTTCTGCTTCTATCAACTTTTCTGTACTCGACTGAAGAAGCCTACTGTGTAGGCGAAACGTTTCGAAATAAAGATACCTAACTGTTGCATATGTGTCTTACCTAACAGTAGTAGTAGTAGTAGTAGAAGTAATACAATATGTAGAACAATTAACTTGCACATGAGTAAACGATGCATTATTATTACACTGTATATACTGCTTGTGGAGGCTAGTAGGTACACCGAACGGGGAGCAGAATGAAATTAGCTCTGAGGCACCCACACCACCGTATGTCCTTGGATCACGGTACAACACCTAGCACTGCTGGGTGCGTGATCTTTGTAGGACTGGGTGGTCCTGTGGGTTAGAGCGTCGTGTGATTTTCGCTCACCATGAAGCAGCCCAAAACAACATGGCCCTCGACTAGTCGCAGTGTTATATATATATATATATATATATATATATATATATATATATATATATATATATATATATATATATATATATATATATATATATATATATATAATTACGATCAGAACCTCATTAAAAATATATACTTTGAGAATCACACAACTGTCCCACGATTATTTGAAAAGGTCAGTCACTTTGATTACAAGACTTTTATACACTGGATTAAGCCGATCCTTCCCAACTTAGTGACTGAGATATTCTCGCCAGTTCTTGATATAGTCGAAAAACGACTTTCAAGTAGGTATAAGGGTCGTCTGGTGGGGTATATCCAGGAGTACTGTCGTGGGTCATCAGTACTGTAGTGGGTCATCAGTACTGTCATGGGTCATCAGTACTGTCGTGGGTCATCAGTGCTGTCGTGGGTTATCAGGAACACTGTCATGGGTAATCAGTATTGTCGTGGGTCATCAGTACTGTCGTGGGTTATCAGTACTTTCGTGGGTTATCAGTACTGTCGTGGGTGATCAGTACTGTCGTGGGTCATCAGTACTGTCGTGGGTCATCAGTACTGTCGTGGGTCATTAGTACTGTCGTGGGTCATCAGTACTGTCGTGGGTTATCAGGAGTATTGTCGTGGGTTATCAGTACTGTCGTGGGTCATCAGTACTGTCGTGGGTCATTAGTACTGTCGTGGGTCATTAGTACTGTCGTGGGTCATCAGTACTGTCGTGGGTTATCAGTGCTGTCGTGGGTCATCAGTGCTGTCGTGGGTTATCAGGCGTACTGTCGTGGGTCATCAGTACTGTCGTGGGTCACAGTACTCTCTTGGGTCATCAGGAGTAATGTCGTGGGTCATCAGTACTGTCGTGGGTCATCAGTACTGTCGTGGGTTATCTGTACTGTTGTGGGTCATCAGTGCTGCCGTGGGTTTTCAGTACTGTCGTGGGTCATCAGTACTTTCGTGGGTCATAGTACTGTCGTGGGTCATCAGGAGTAATGTCGTGGGTTATCAGGAATACTGTCGTGGGTCATCAGTACTGTCGTGGGTCATCAGTGCTGTCGTGGGTTATCAGGCGTACTGTCGTGGGTCATCAGTACTGTCGTGGGTCATCAGTACTGTCGTGGGTCATCAGTGCTGTCGTGGGTTATCAGTACTGTCATGGGTAATCAGTATTGTCGTGGGTCATTAGTACCATTGTGGGTTATCAGTACTGTCGTGGGTCATCAGTACTGTCGTGGGTCATCAGGAGTACTGTCTTGGGTTATCAGGAGTACTGTCGTGTGTCATCAGTGCTGTCGTGGGTCATCAGTACTGTTGTGGGTCATCAGTGTTGTCGTGGGTCATCAGTGCTGTCGTGGGTTATCAGGAGTACTGTCGTGGGTCATCAGTACTGTCGTAGGTCATCAGTGCTGTCGTGGGTTATAAGGAGTACTGTCGTGGGTCATCAGTACTGTCGTGGGCCATCAGTACTGTCGTGGGTCATCAGTGCTGTCGTGGGTTATAAGGAGTACTGTCGTGGGCCATCCATCAGTGCTGTCGTGGGTTATAAGGAGTACTGTCGTGGGTCATCAGTACTGTCGTGGGTCATCAGTACTGTCGTGGGTCATCAGTACTGTCGTGGGTCATCACTACTGTCGTGGGTCATCAGTGCTGTCGTGGGTCATCAGTGCTGTCGTGGGTTATAAGGAGTACTGTCGTGGGTCATCCATCAGTGCTGTCGTGGGTTATAAGGAGTACTGTCGTGGGTTATCAGTACTGTCGTGGGTCATCAGTGCTGTCGTGGGCTATCAGGAGTACCGTTGTGGGTCATCAGTATTGTCGTGGTTCATCAGTGTTGTCGTGGGTCATCAGTGCTGTCGTGGGTCATCAGGAGTACTGTCGTGGGTTACCTGGAGGTTACCTGGAGGTTATTCCGGGGATCAACGCCCCCGCGGCCCGGTCCATGACCAGGCCTCCCGATGGATCAGGGCCTGATCAACTAGGCTGTTACTGCTGGCCGCACGCAGTCCGACGTACGAGCCACAGCCCGGCTGATCCGGCACTGACTTGTCATCAGTACTGTCGTGGGTCATCAGTGCTGTCGTGGGTCATCAGGAGTACTGTCGTGGGTTATCAGGGGTATGTCATCAGCAGGGAACACTGCTCAGGTACATTCCTCTGAGGGCTGGCTCCCTGCACAGCCTCAGTCCTCTTGATCCTCTTCATCTGAGGGGCAGACTTATCTCCTGCACCAGGAGTCGCATCCTCCAGAGATACCTTGATGTGTGCGTCACCTACTCCTGTCTCTCTCCTCCGGAGTTTCCCTGGTCTCTCTCTACAGTCTCCATTATCTCTAATGTCTCCCTCATCTCTCTCTATCTCTGTAGTGTCTTTCATTTATCTCTCTACTGTCTCTTACCTGTCTAGTCTCCCCTAACTCTACATTATCTTAGAGTTAAGACTGTAGTCTCGTTCCTGGCCACGGAAGAATGACAGACAACAACAACAACAACAACAACAACAACAGCAGCAATAATAATAATAATAATAATAATAATAATAATAAAATTTTATAATAATAAATTTAATTATAACAATAATAATAATAATAATAATAATAATAATAATAATAATAATAATAAAATTTTATAATAATAAATTTAATTATAACAATAATAATAATAATAATAATAATAATAATAATAATAAAATTTTATAATAAT
>NC_091302.1:42657242-42669742 GCF_038502225.1 Cherax quadricarinatus | reverse complement strand
AAGTATACACCAGCAGTGATAACTTGAAGGAAGTATACACCAGCAGTGATAACTTGAAGGAAGTATACACCAGCAGTGATAACTTGAAGGAAGTATACACCAGCAGTGATAACTTGAAGGAAGTATACACCAGCAGTGATAACTTGAAGGAAGTATACACCAGCAGTGATAACTTGAAGGAAGTATACACCAGCAGCGATAACCTGAAGGAAGTATACACCAGCAGTGATAACTTGAAGGAAGTATACACCAGCAGTGATAACTTGAAGGAAGTATACACCAGCAGTGATAACTTGAAGGAAGTATACACCAGCAGTGATAACTTGAAGGAAGTATACACCAGCAGTGATAACTTGAAGGAAGTATACACCAGCAGTGATAACTTGAAGGAAGTATACACCAGCAGTGATAACCTGAAGGAAGTATACACCAGCAGTGATAACTTGAAGGAAGTATACACCAGCAGTGGTAACTTGAAGGAAGTATACACCAGCAGTGATAACTTGAAGGAAGTATACACCAGCAGTGGTAACTTGAAGGAAGTATACACCAGCAGTGATAACTTGAAGGAAGTATACACCAGCAGTGGTAACTTGAAGGAAGTATACACCAGCAGTGATAACTTGAAGGAAGTATACACCAGCAGTGGTAACTTGAAGGAAGTATACACCAGCAGTGATAACCTGAAGGAAGTATACACCAGCAGTGATAACTTGAAGGAAGTATACACCAGCAGTGGTAACTTGAAGGAAGTATACACCAGCAGTGATAACCTGAAGGAAGTATACACCAGCAGTGATAACTTGAAGGAAGTATACACCAGCAGTGGTAACTTGAAGGAAGTATACACCAGCAGTGATAACTTGAAGGAAGTATACACCAGCAGTGATAACTTGAAGGAAGTATACACCAGCAGTGATAACTTGAAGGAAGTATACACCAGCAGTGGTAACTTGAAGGAAGTATACACCAGCAGTGATAACTTGAAGGAAGTATACACCAGCAGTGGTAACTTGAAGGAAGTATACACCAGCAGTGATAACCTGAAGGAAGTATACACCAGCAGTGATAACTTGAAGGAAGTATACACCAGCAGTGGTAACTTGAAGGAAGTATACACCAGCAGTGATAACTTGAAGGAAGTATACACCAGCAGTGATAACTTGAAGGAAGTATACACAAGCAGTGATAACTTGAAGGAAGTATACGCCAGCAGTGATAACTTAAAGGAAGTATACACCAGCAGTGATAACTTAAAGGAAGTATACACCAGCAGTGGTAACTTGAAGGAAGTATACACCAGCAGTGATAACTTGAAGGAAGTATACACCAGCAGTGATAACTTGAAGGAAGTATACACCAGCAGTGGTAACTTGAAGGAAGTATACACCAGCAGTGATAACTTGAAGGAAGTATACACCAGCAGTGATAACTTGAAGGAAGTATACACCAGCAGTGATAACTTGAAGGAAGTATACACCAGCAGTGATAACTTGAAGGAAGTATACACCAGCAGTGGTAACTTGAAGGAAGTATACACCAGCAGTGATAACTTGAAGGAAGTATACACCAGCAGTGATAACTTGAAGGAAGTATACACCAGCAGTGATAACTTGAAGGAAGTATACACCAGCAGTGATAACTTGAAGGAAGTATACACCAGCAGTGATAACTTGAAGGAAGTATACACCAGCAGTGATAACTTGAAGGAAGTATACACCAGCAGTGATAACTTGAAGGAAGTATACACCAGCAGTGATAACTTGAAGGAAGTATACACCAGCAGTGATAACTTGAAGGAAGTATACACCAGCAGTGATAACTTGAAGGAAGTATACACCAGCAGTGATAACTTGAAGGAAGTATACACCAGCAGTGATAACTTGAAGGAAGTATACACCAGCAGCGATAACCTGAAGGAAGTATACACCAGCAGTGATAACTTGAAGGAAGTATACACCAGCAGCGATAACCTGAAGGAAGTATACACCTGCAGTGATAACTTGAAGGAAGTATACACCTGCAGTGATAACTTGAAGGAAGTATACAACAGCAGTGATAACTTGATGGAAGTATACACCAGCAGTGATAACTTGAAGTATACACCAGCAGTGATAACTTGAAGTATACACCAGCAGTGATAACTTGAAGTATACACCAGCAGTGATAACTTGAAGTATACACCAGCAGTGATAACTTAAACCAAGGAAGTATACAGCAACAGTGATAACTTAAAGGAAGTATACACCAGCAGTGATAACTTGAAGGAAGTATACAACAGCAGTGATAACTTGAAGGAAGTATACAACAGCAGTGATAACTTGAAGGAAGTATACAACAGCAGTGATAACTTGAAGGAAGTATACACCAGGAGCGATAACTTGAAGGAAGTATACATCAGCAGTGATAACTTGAAGGAAGTATACACCAGCAGTGATAACTTGAAGGAAGTATACACCAGCAGTGATAACTTGAAGGAAGTATACACCAGCAGTGATAACTTGAAGGAAGTATACACCAGCAGTGATAACTTGAATGAAGTATATACCAGCAGTGATAACCTGAAGGAAGTATACACCAGCAGTGTTAACTTGAATGAAGTATACACCAGCAGTGATAACTTGAATTAAATATACACCAGCAGTGATAACCTGAAGGAAGTATACACCAGCAATGATAACTTGAAAGAAGGAAGGAAGGAATGAGGGAAGTAAGGAAGGAGGGAAGTATACAACAACAGTGATAACTTGACCGAAGGAAGTATATACCAGCAGTGATATCTTGAAGGAAGTATACACCAGCAGTGATAACTTGAAGGAAGGAAGGAGGGAAGGAAGGAAGGAAGGAAGGAAAGAGGGAATGAAGGAAGGAAGGAGGGAAGCATGTATACACAGCAGTGATCCTTGGCGATAACTTGAAGGAGGGAGGGAAGGAAGGAAGGAGGGAGGGAAGGAAGGAGGGAGGGAAGGAAAGAGAGAGGGAAGGAAGGAGGGAGGGAAGGAAGGAGGGAGGGAAGGAAGGAGAGAGGGAAGGAAGGAGGGAGGGAAGGAAGGAGGGAGGGAGGGAGATTGGGACGGAAGGAGGGAGAGTTTGAGAGAGAGAGCGAGAGAGAGAGAGAGAGAGAGAGAGAGAGAGAGAGAGAGAGAGAGAGAGTCAATTCAAAATTAATTACCATCATACTTATGAATACACGAAATTAAGTCAAATTCCAGTATTAATCTGCCAGTAGTGATTACACAGTGTAAACAACAGATTAAACAGTGTAAACTGGTTAAACTGCTTATAAACAACAGATTAAACAGTGTAAACTGGTTAAACTGCTTATAAACAACAGATTAAACAGTGTAAACTGGTTAAACTGCTATTAAACAACAGATTAAACAGTGTAAACTGGTTAAACTGCTTATAAACAACAGATTAAACAGTGTAAACTGGTTAAACTGCTTATAAACAACAGATTAAACAGTGTAAACTGGTTAAACTGCTTATAAACAACAGATTAAACAGTGTAAACTGGTTAAACTGCTTATAAACAACAGATTAAACAGTGTAAACTGGTTAAACTCCTTATAAACAACAGATTAAACAGTGTAAACTGGTTAAACTGCTTATAAACAACAGATTAAAGTGTATAAATTAGGTGAGTAAAGTGTGTAAACAACAGGTAATTAAAGCGTTTAAACAGGTGATTAAACAGTGTAAACAACAGAATATTAAACACTGTAAATAGGTGAGTAAACAGTGTAAAAAAACATATTAAACAATGCAAACAACATGAAATTAAAGTGTAAAAAACTGGGGATTAAAGAGTTTAAACAAGAGATTAAACAGTGTAAACAGATTAAACAGTGTAAACAGATTAAACAGGTGTAAACAAAGAGATTAAACAATTTAAACGAGTGATTAATAATCAACAGGTAATTAACAGTGTAAACAACAGGTCACAGCTCGTCAAGTCAGTCAAACATTTCCGCGAAAATTTCAAACTCTTCGTCGGCGCGAAATTCTGCAACGGTCGTTGGCGCCGGCGGGAAAAATCAAGGGGAAAAAATATCACATTTTTTTGCAATATAAAAAATGCAACAAGTGTCTGGCAGCCAGGAACGACCTTGGTGTTATTATTATTATTGTTAACATTATTATTGCAATTATTATTGCTACTGTTATCATTATTAGTTATTATTATTACTATTATTATTATCATTATTATTATTCTGGACCAATATGCAGCTGAAGCTTAGGTTAGGTTAGGTTAGGTTAGGTTAGGTTAGGTAAGGTTCGTCAGGAAACAGGACAAGTGTTTCCTGACGCGGGTCTTTGTCATATGATGACCCGTCACTGGAGGTTTTGGTCATCTGACCGAGGCCTTCCGCTGACTTACCCCTCCACCTCCTTCAAAAATGATGGCTATATCTACAACCACTACCTATTTCACTGAAGCAACAGAATGGAGTCTCATATATTGCACACACACACACACACACACACACACAGGAGCTCGGACTCGACCCCCGCAACCTCAACTAGGTGAGTACACACACACACACATGCACACACATATACAACAGGCCTAGTGTCTAACCGACATGTGCCTAGGACAAAATGGTAACTAACACACACACACACAATATATATATATATATATATATATATATATATATATATATATATATATATATATATATATATATATATATATATATATATGTCGTGCCGAATATGTAAAACTGGTCAATTAACAAGAACTCATTTAAAATTAAATCCTTTCTAAAATTTTCTCTTATACGTTTAAAGATATATATTTTTCATTAATGTTAATGTAAATATTTTTAATTTTGCACCAAAAGAATCTTAGAAAACTTACCTAACCTGATTATAACAAGAACAATTTATTTTAGCCTAACCCAACTAAATATATTTTAAAAACGTTTACAATAATTTAATACTAAACAATGAAATATATTTTTTTCGTTAGGTTCAGAATGATTTTGGCGAAATTATTGCATACACAAATTTCCACTTGTCCTATATGGCAAGATGAGTGTTGCTATTTAAGCCAAGATCGCCAGTTCTGCCTATTCGGCGCGACATATATATATATATATATATATATATATATATATATATATATATATATATATATATATATATATATATATATATATATATATATATATATATATTTGTCTGGTCAACAAGGAAGTCAGAGAAGCGCTCTCCAGCTCAATGTCTGGTTCTTGGATGATGGTACCCTAGCTGGCACTACAGAATCTCTCCTAGAGGACATCAGAAATGTCCGGCCACTGGCAGGTCATGAGCCATTTTAAGAACAGTCTCTCTGCATTGACTTGGAACAACTAAGATGGAATAGTCTATCTCATCTGAATTTAATTTGAATACTGATTTATACAGGATACCTCTTATATATTCAAATTTATATGAAAAGTTTTTCCTTTGGATAACTTGATTTTGTCTAGCTGCGTTATGGCAGTTCTGAAGAGAAGGGCAATTACGTTGTAAATTGACAACGGAGTCCTTCGATATATCTAAAGGCTTAAAGTCAGGGAAAATCAAAGGATGGACAGTAGGAGAAGCCTGGGCTTTGGTCTGAGCCCTAGTCAAGACATTTATAGTATCGGAGGCGATATCCTCACTTTCATCTAACAAGTGAACCGGTGATCCTACTACCTCGCTTTCGAGAGTAGTATCACTCGTTTTTAATCCCACACGAATGTCATGAGACATTGCCTCATCTGAACTGTCGAGGGGCTTCTCTGATTTTACAGGAAGAGGAGCTGAAAAACTTATGTCCATCTTTGGTGATGAAAGGTCAACCTCAGAAGGAAGAATGGCACCTTTTACATTACCTATTAGTACGGAGGAAGAAGTGATGGGAGCTAGTACGGCTTCAGACCAACCTGTGAACCATTTAGACCTAATGTAACAACGGATGGTAGGAAAAGTGTCTGTACGGTCCAAGTAGTCTGAAAGGATAGCAGAGGACGAGTTTCTTTAAGGTTAGGGAACAGCTTATCAGAAATGACTATACATGTGCATCCAGTGTCTCGTAAAATGGTAGATACATTAAGTCCAATAACTGTTCCTGAACAGAAGGGTGCCTGGTCATTACAGTCTTTAAAACATCCAACTTTTTGCACTTTCTTAGAAGGACAATCGGGACGTTTATGTCCCTTAACACCACATAAATGACAAACCGGAATAAAAGACGTCAGTTTACTTTCTACTAGTGGCTTTGATTTCTTAAGATCTGGTGAACCCTTGCCCTTAGGTCGTTCGATCCCTTTAGGTCTTCATAAGAATTGTGAGCTTCAGCATACAAGTCAGCGGCCTCAGCAACTTCCTCAGCTTTAATCAGGTTACGTTCTCTAATGAATGTTCGTATCTGGTGAGGAAGAGCTGTCAGGAACTGGTCAGCAACCATGAAGTCTCTAAGAGATTCATAACTGTGATCAATTCCTGAACTCTCTATCCAAAAGTCGAACAAACGAGTGTTACTTGTAACTGCTGAAAGTTTTGGCCATGCTGTAAGGTGGCATACCTGAAATATTTCCTGTAAGAATTAGTGGTTTTTTTATATGCTTTAAGGATTGCCTTCTTAAGTAGGTTATAATTACATATGATATCCTGGGACAAAGTTGCATAGATATTCAAAGCTGTACCAGAAAATAACATACCTAACCTGGTAGCCCAGGTGTCAGCAGGCCATTCACAGAGGGTAGCGGTATTTTCAAACCTGATAATGTATGAAGTTATGTCTTCACCCTCTGTGAAGGGAGGCAAATTAGGTGTTGGAATATGTGCACTGACTGCACGTTGTTCCATTACTCCTTCCTCTAATTGTTGTTGTGTAAAAGTTAACTTTTTATTTTCTAATTCAAGGCGAGATTTCTCTATCTCGCGACCTTTCTGTCTCTCTCACAATTCATTCTCTCTAGCTTTTTCCTCAACTTCTCTATCTTTTGCTCTTTCCTCAAGTTCTCTTAACCGAACTTGTTCCTCACATATTTTAGCTTGTTCCTCACGTACTTTAGCTCTCTCCTCACAATCAAGTCTATCACGCTTTTTTTTCTCCTCTCTTTCTTTTTCTAACTGTCTTTCTTGATTTTCTCTTTCAATTCGATCTCTCTCCTTTTTCTCCTCTCTCTCAAGGTTCTCTTTCTCCTTTCTTTCTCTTTCCTGGATCTTGGAGCTAATGAAAGCTTCTATATTTTTTCTCGTTATTCCTATCTATTGCCAGTGTTCATCCAAAACTGGTATTCCTCCATACTTGCAAGAATAACTTAAACTACCAGGGGAAAATGAAACTGATATATCAAAGAAAATGGAGGGTTCAATTTCTGCTCCACTCAAACTGTAAATAAATCGGAGGGTTCGATCCCTGCTTCGATTAAACAGTATGTATGAAAGAAAACAGAGGGTTCTATGCCAGCTCCGACCAAACAGCAAGTAAAATGGGGTCCCTTGACCATCCAATTTTCTCACCAAGAAATCAAGAGTGTCCTACAACAGTTCCCTTGATATAATAAACAGAGCTCAATGAAACAACTTGTCACTGGAAAATCTCAGGTCCCTAGAGTCTATTCCTCCAAATAGTTTCAAGCTCACAAAAACAAGGATGACAGAATTAACTAGTATATCCTGCCTTGACTTGACTTACAATAAATTGAGACTATAACAATCACCATATCTTTTAAATACCTGTACTGTAATCCTACCATAGAGAATGATTACTCATTGCTGGTGGTAACCGTCTGTGGTATGCGGCGTTGAAGCTCCAATGGTAGATTCGAGATGGAGTTGAATCTTGATTCAGTCGAGTAATCCTGGCAAGGTCGCCACTTGTGAAGGCTTACTTAGCCCTGTAACAACTTCAGTAAGTATTACCAAGGCTGGCTCCTCCTCAGGAAAATTAATGAATAGAAAAAGAATAATAACAGTCAAATATAAACACTATTATTTAGAAATGAAAATATAAAACAATTAAATATGAATTTTTATCCTACTTGAAAGAAATGAAAAATGAAATATAGAAATAATATCTGAATTCAACGCTAATATGTACAGTTAGACTGGGGTGTCTGACGTTGACACCGCGTGTTGTAGATATTTTAGCCGTTGCTGATGATGGGGAGGGGGGGTCACAGATGTTGAGTGACAACCCAACGACTAGTTCTTCACAGAGTCTCTAGCCTTGAATAGTCCGTCATGATGATAGGAATGCAGGTCTTTCACCACTGCAAGATGAGAGGTAGTTGCCTGGGCTTGACTACACTTAGGTATGCAGATAAAATGGTGACGTCCCAGAACTTGTGTGAAGTTCGTCTCCTTCAACACTGTTTCTTTGGTTGCCAGATGACCCGAGCTGACATTCCAAGCTAGAAAGAGACAAATGTTACCCACTGCCTAAGAAATCACTCTCCATGATAAGTAAAGTATTTAAAAACATGGTGATTATCTAAAAGCACATGGAAATCAATGCAGAATGAACTACATCTTAAAATTGGATAAAAGTGAAGCTTTTAACCAATTTTAACCAAACCGGAGCAGAGGCTTTTACTTACAGTTGTGTTGGGAGCTGTGAGTCAAGTGATTACCATTTGGTCGGAGCCCCACACGTCACCTTTCCGGGTGGAGTAAAAGGGGTAGGGATAGCGGGAGCTAGACTGACCCTACCTTAACAAACAGCCGGGCAATCAAACTATCGTCACCATATACTCGCTCGCTACCCCTATCTGTTGAACTTTTCCCTCACAGTCCCAGTGGGATCAGAAACCCTGGGATCAGGGGGGAGGGAAATGCCACATGTTTCCTTAAAAAACTGGGTTCCAGACTCATCGACACCACCAGGGACCCAAGGGCAACCACTTTCTTGTTCCAGCACTACAGCGTGGCCATCCAGAGGGTAAATGCATGCTGCATACTGGGCTCGCGTCCAACTTCGGAGGAGCTGGAGAAAATTCATAATCTTTGATATATTGTACCAATGTATTCATGTTTGTGTTTTCTGTCAGTGTATTCTGTCTATTAATAAAGTTCATATTGAATATAAAACATAGCGGGTGGTAGGAGAAGAAAATATTCAAACATATATATATATATATATATATATATATATATATATATATATATATATATGTATATATATACATATATATATATATATATATATATATATATATATATATATATATATATATATATATATATATATATATATATATATATGTCGTGCCGAATATGTAAAACTGGTCAATTAGCAAGAACTCATTTAAAATTAAGTCCTTTCTGAAATTTTCTCTTATACGTTTAAAGATATATTTTTTTCATTAATGTTAATGTAAAAAAAATTAATTTTGCACCAAAAGAATCTTAGAAAACTTACCTAACCTTATTATACCAAGAGCAATTTATTTTAGCCTAACGCAACTAAATATATTTAAAATACGTTTACAGTAATTTAATACTAAACAAACACAATCAAATATATTTTTTTCGTTAGGTTCAGA
Source organism: Cherax quadricarinatus (assembly GCF_038502225.1). NCBI lineage: Eukaryota > Metazoa > Arthropoda > Malacostraca > Decapoda > Parastacidae > Cherax > Cherax quadricarinatus. Next base: position 42,660,215 of record NC_091302.1, on the reverse strand, counting down.
ATGATTTTGGCGAAATTATTGCATACACAAATTTTCGCTTGTCCTATATGGCAAGATGAGCGTTGCTATTTAAGCCAAGATCGCAAGTTCTGCCTATTCGGCACGACGTATATATATATATATATATATATATATATATATATATATATATATATATATATATATATATATATATATATATATATATATATATATATATATATATATATATATGTATATATATATATATATATATATATATATATATGTATATATATATATATATATATATAATATAGGGAGGTACCACCTCTAGAACTGTCCTGGGGACCCTCATCCTCAGAGAAAAGAATAAACTTGCTTCAGGGAAACCTCAACGTTCTCCCTGAAGCTGCTTGAGAATTGTTCTCCTACCACCCCCTGTATTTTATATATACTTTATTTAAAGACAAAATATATTGGCAAAAAATATTGGCAAAAATACAATAGGGAGTAAAACACCATAGATAACAACTCAGAGCTACATCTCGAATACTTCGTCCTACTCCCCAGCGGTGGGCTGCGTGCCCAGAATGCTGCAGGCATTTCCCCTATGGATCACAAACTGAGTTTCTGAAAGAGAAAGCTGGCTGTCCTGTGGTCCTTGGCTTCTATGATGAGTTTTTCATCCACCTCTTTGAGGAACTTTAGAGCACACTTGCCTCATGCTCCACGGGTCTCCAACCCTATTGGGATGAAGTTATAGCAAGAGGGAAGACCTTCATATTTGCGAGTCTTCTGGGTCTCCCTGTGGCTGGCAGCTCCAACCCCTTCAGCTGTGGAGTATGGCAAGTAGGTATCTGCCAATGTGGCGGCACAGGTGTAGTCCCAGGCAATCTGCTTTCCATCCTTCCAGGGTAGCATAGTGGCTCCAGCAGGACGCTTTTGACTTCCATCAGACCTCTGTACTTGGGGTTCCCGTTGAGCTGGGCAACGGGCTGTGGCAAGGCTTCTCTTTATGATGTCATTGACCTCCTCATGTCTGGCATACTTCCCTTCTGCTGTGTGGCACACGAGACCATGAAGTCCTAATTGATCAGCCGTTGCCCTGCCGCAAATACACCTATGTTCGGTGAGGATGGGGGTGGCTAGGCAAAGAGCAACACCAATCCGAATGGCCTGTGGGTCAGTCGAGTGCCCAGGGAGGAATTGGGAACTGCTAAAAGGAAATCTCCTGAGTGTGGTGCCTTCACTGCCAGGAGACGAGCTTTGTCCTTTCCTGAAGCGTTGGCGAGCATTGTGTTGGTGATTTTTTTTTCCATGATCAGTTTGTCCCAGTGGGACATTATATATATATATATATATATATATATATATATATATATATATATATATATATATATATATATATATATATATATATATATATATATATATATATATATAATATAGGAAGGTACCACCTCTAGAACTGTCCTAGGGACCCTCATCAGAGAAAAGAATAAACTTGCTTCAGAGAAAACTCAAGGTTCTCCCTGAAGCTGCTTGAGAATTTTCTCCTACCACTCCCTATATTTCAAGTATGTTTTATTTAAAGACAAAATACATTGGCCAAACATTCACAAAAATACAATAGAAAGTAAAACAACATAGGTAACTCAGAGCTACATCTCGAATACTTCGTCCAGCTCCCCGGCGGTGGGCCGTGTGCCCAGAATGCTGCAGGCATTTCCTCTCTGGATCGCAACACTGAGTCTCTGAAAGAGGAAGCTGGTCGCCCTGTGGTCCTTGGTTTCTATGATGAGCTTTTCACCCAGCTCTTTGAGGAACTTTAGAGCACACTTGCCCCATGCTCCAAGGGTCTCCGACCCTATTGGAATGAAGTTATAGCAAGGGGGGAAGGTCTTCATATTTTCGGATCTTCTGGGTCTTCCTGTAGCTGGCAGCTCCACCCTCTTCCACTACGGAGTATGGCAAGTAGGTGTCTACCAATGTGGCGGCACAGATGTAGTCCCAGGCAATCTGCTTTCCATCCTTCCAGGGTAGCATAGTGGCTACATCAGGACGCTTTTGACTTCCGCCAGACCTCTGTACTTGGGGTTCCCGTTGATCTGGGCAACGGGCTGTGGCGAGGCTTCTCTTTATGATGTCATTGACCTCCTCATGTCTAGCATATTTCCCTTCTGATGTGTGGCACACAAGACCATGATATATATATATATATATATATATATATATATATATATATATATATATATATATATATATATATATATATATATATATGACAGTAGTTTGTTGGATTACGTATTGGTAGATAAAAGACTGCTGGGTAGAGTTCAAGATGTACATGTTTATAGAGGAGCCACAGACATATCAGATCACTTCCTAGTTGTAGCTACAGTGAGAGTAAAAGGTAGATGGGGTACAAGGAAAGTGGAAGCAGCAGGTAAGAGAAAGGTGAAGGCTTATAAGGTAAAGGAGGAGGCAGTTAGGGTAAGATATGAACAACTCTTGGAGGGCAGATGGACTAGTGAGAGTATAGACAATGTTGTTGAAGATGTATTGGGTAGGTTTAAGAATGTGGTGTTAGTGTTCAGCAGAAGTTTTTGGTTACCGGAGAGTGGGTGCGGGAGGGAAGAAGAGCGAAAAAGTTAACTTATGAGATGTTTTTTACAAAGAAGTGATGCAAGGAGGGAGTATATGGAGAGGAAAAGAGAGGTTAAGAGAGTGGTGAAGCAATGTAAAAAAGAGAGCAAATGAGAGAGTTAGTGAAATGTTATCAACAAATTTTGTTGAAAATAAGAAAAAGTTCTGGAGTGAGATTAATAAGTTGAGGAAGCCTAGGGAACAAATGGATTTGACAGTTAAATGTAGGAGAAGAGAGTAATTAAATGAAGAGTTAGAGGTATCAGGAAGATGGAGGGAATATTTTGAGGAATTGTTAAATGTTGATGAAGATAAGGAAACTGTGATTTCGTGTACAGGGCAAGGAGGAATAACATCTTGTAGGAG